>NC_132914.1:36425008-36725008 GCF_047675955.1 Chlorocebus sabaeus | reverse complement strand
ATAGCTTAGAATGAGAAAAACAAATTAATGCTTTCTAAAAATTAATATACCTATAGAGTGCTATATGCAAACATTTTAAAGAGCATTTTCACACATGCTGTAGTGTACCTTTGTACACTGACACCTATATAATTTTATAAAACTGACACCTATATAATTTGTGAATCTAAAATACTTCCTTGTGTACTATACCATGTAACTATAAACATTTTTAGAGCCAATTTATAAATTTTTATTGCTACATATAAGAATTTATAACATTTAATAGAATATGTCTTACCATACTATAATCAATTTTTTTTGAATTAAAAAATGAAAACCAATCCTGTTTTGCTTAGTTTGATAAAACATTTTGTTCATCACACTTGGATCCCAATAACTTTTAACTGTATGTCAATTTCTATTTTTAAAATGTAGCTAAGCCCTCATTTAGCCAAAGGATTCCCTACAAGTTGAAAAAATCCAGCATACAATATACCTAGAGTTCCAGAAATGTTTAGAAGGACAACAGCTTTACTAAAGTGCTCAGTCTTCCACAGGAGCTCCTTGGAAGTGATAGCTCCTGTTTCGATGCATTGATTCTGACTGAGTTGCATTCCATGCTTCATGTTTATCTATTTTATCTGTCAGAGAGGGCATTGCAAAATGTGGGTCTGCCTCAACCTTACACATACAGGAGGTTCAGTTAAAAATTAATTGAAACTTTGGCCTAATTTTTCTCTAGCAAGCATTGTAAATACCTGGTATCCAAATTTCCCAGCTCACTCACATAAAATGATTTCTGCCCATTTTATAATATGGTAAGAATAATTCAGAAGGGGGCAAGAAAAGGCAAGACAGGGGAAAGAACCTTCTTTCCCTCTCATAGGTGTAGGCCAGTCTTTGGGGGAAAAATGGGAATTTCTGCTTTAGCCATTCGTTCTTACTAACCTTCCTGTGTCCCCATGCTACCTTGATCCATTCCTCTCTTATGCGGTCCAGTTCTCATGTAATTCTGCCCTACCCCGAAGTGCTCCCAATTTCAAAATTATCTACTTCTCTGATCTCCTTAAATTCAAACTCAGGAACAAAGCCATTTGACTAAAGGAATTCATACCAGTGGAAATGACTGATAACCAACAAGCTTCCTTTGTAGGGGTGTTTGTAATTTTTAAAGAGGATACATTAATCCATACAACAAAATATGTTAGACAGCATAATCTAATGAAAAAAAGATAGAGTAGGAAAGTTTTTTTTTTTTTTTTTTTTTTTTTTAACCTTCTTGTGCCTATGAATTTCTAAAACCTGACTGGGGCTTGCTTGACCTTTGGATTCAGCTATTCTAAGCTGTCCTGGCTTCTATAGCTGCCTCCTTTCCTTGTCACTGAATTCACAAACTCTTTGGAAGCTCTGTGTCTTTTAATTTATTGTTCTGTGTTGTAGATTCTTGGTTGCCGTGGCTGCAAGGCCTCTGACAATGTAAGAGTTGATATGAAGAGTAGTAACTGGATCATTTTAATGCCAGAAGCTGCATTTGTGTTTAAGAAGGATGCCACAAATGCTGTCTTCTGCATCAGTCTTTATCAGAACTATAACTAATAGCTAATATGTAAGGTTTTAAGGTTTGCTCTTCTACCTTATTGTGCTTATTTTCTGTTGAGCTGTAGAATAATCCAGAGGTGTAGATAGTAAGAAAATAACAATTAAACTATGTTGCATATCTTTCAGTTACACAAATGTTAGAATGGTTGGCAAGAATTGTCATTCTCTCTCTTTAACTGTAGAAGAAACATTGTAGGGGAACTAAATGAAGTAAAAACTGAACTCCTTTAAGTTAGGGAGAGGTGTTAGATTATTAGTTTATTTCTCTGTCCCTCCATTGTCTTTTTGAACCACTGATTGTAATGGTTTTTAAAAAGGCAATTTAGGAGGTGTCTAAAATTTATGTACTTGCTAGCTCATGTCAGCTTTATATTTTAATATAGCTTTCTTGTATAAGCTAACAAAAGTCTCTATATTGAAAATAGAAAATCTGGGTTCTTCGTGAGGAAACCACATTCTCTGAGCCATTGTAGCTCATTATCATTAGTATAAACCTAGAGTAGACATAAAAGTTTTTTGAATTTTTTGTATGTGGACGAGGAAAATTTACCATTCACATATTAAATCCCATATTTTTGGATATCTAGCTTTAAATGACTTGCAACATAAAAAAACTTCACTCATCGATCAGACTGCACTGATTTGCATTTAGTGGTGTTGGGTTGAAACTCTAGAAACACAGATTTCTTAGGCAGTGGCTTTACTTTGCTTTTTCTAATCACTATACTGGACCGTTTGATTACTGTATATTACTTCGTAGACTTTTTCTCAGAAAGATTGCTAGTCTCATCTAATGGCGGCATGTAAGTTGATGTGAAAACAATCACAGACCAGTAAATAAGAATCACATGGGAGCACGTATATTATGAAATTAAAATGAAAAGAACTGGCTTGATAAAATAACTCATACCTCTGATTCAGTCTCTTCATTTTAAAATATTGATGATTCTGAAAAATATTTTCTGAAAAATATTCTGGGCAGAAGTGTTCTATATCAAAATTGCCATGTACTTAATCAGAGCCTAGCACATCTGTCTTTTTTTCTACATGACAAATATTGGTATACAGTACATTCCACTGAGTAAAGATCTCCAAGTTTTAATATTGAATATTCTTTATCTTTAAAACCCTGTACACGTGATATTTCTTATATGTTTCTGGTTAAAAAACAATCTTACTAATGGAAAGTACTACAGTTCTCCCCACCTCTTTTTTATTTGTTTTTTGTTTTTTGCCACTATTGCTTTATAGATATGCCCATTCAATAGTTTATAATAATTAGTAAACTCTTTAATCCCAATGTGAAATTTTATTTTCAAGTAATAAAATTACAGTTTTTCCCAGATATCATAACAACCATATTCATTTGCCTGCAATACCATTTCATGTATAACTTTGAAATCAGTTTTTTTTTTAGATTTAGTGATTTTCATATGTAGTATATTACAACAGAAAGTATGTTTTTAAAAGTAGTATCCTAGAATTTAGTATTAGTGGTATTTTCATATTATGGTATAAAGGCATTACTTTGTGAATTCTTTTAATGATGCCATTAAAAATTCTTCTGTAAACTCTTGAAAGAAAGAATATATTATTGAAAGTGGTCTTTTTTGGGGGAAGCTGAGTAAATTGACCCACTTCAGACTAAAGAAAAGGCATCCAAGCATGCCTAATCCTTATCAACTTTTATAAATTGAGACTATACATTTTGCTGCTGCATAATTTCAACTGATAGTCTATATACTCTTCTTAGATATATTGCTGCTTGATTTTCTACTTACTTTTTATTCATACAAATGTATTGCCTTTTTACTGTGTATTGTCCTTTGATGATATCTTTTAAAATTTATTTTAAAGTCTTCAAGCTCATATATCATTTTTACCTTCTTATCACTTTCGCTTTTTACTGTCTGGTTTGTCCTTCATTGGCTTGGCCTTCCAATACTGTGCCTCGTGATTTTGAAGGCTACAGAAACTTGAGGAAAGCAATCGAGAAGAAAGAAGGTTGGAATATTTCCCAGGTTTTCTATTAAAATGTTTAAATACTGAGTTGCCATTCACAAGGAAATGTGTTATAGTATTATAGATTGTTTCAGACTAGATAAGCTGGGGTGCTCCTAAAAGTAATGCTGACTTTATAAAACTAACAAGAACACTGTAATACATTTTTAAGAAAGTACTTTTTAAGAATAAAATCTTCACTAGATACTTGAATTAAAATTCAGGCAGTTTCATGTGATTACAGAATAAACTATGATAATTATGATGATGACTTAGCTTTTGTAGGGTAAAAATAGCCCTAAAACCCCTGCCATTTGATTTATTTAAAAAAGAAAAAACAACAGTAATTCTTTGTCTTACGGAAACTTGTGAGCAGAATGGAAATTGACATTTTGTTGTAGCACATGCTGAGTCATGGGTGGGCTTCTGTCTCTCTCTTATTTATTTAATATAATCTTTACTGGAAAAAAACCGTTAAAATGACAACAAAAGGGAACTGTGGCCTGATTACAAATAAGATTTATAAGACATTCTTAAGGTTGAAATAGAAAAACAATTTTTGCTTTTAAAATGTGTTTGAAGTGGACATCAGAAACAGGATAGTTGCTTTTTTCATTGGAAACGAGCAAAATTTAGAATCATATTCTTGATTTGCATTTTACTGATTCAGAATTAGGATTATTTAACCAAGGATCAAGTGATATTTTCCTTATCAGAACTTTTCTTCATAGATTTTCCTAAACAAGTCTCTAGATTACAGTCAAAATGATTAAGAAAACATACTAGTTTCAAGGTAATATTTAACTGTTTTGGAAGCCCTACTTTAGAAATTCATCTTTTACTTAAGAACTTGAGAACTTATACTATGCAATTAGTTAAATGAATATCTTACATTAAATATCTTAAAGTTTAAAATGTTTTTCTTTAAATTATAATTTATATTTTATAATTATATTTAGTATGTTATATAGTATTCTAAAGTTTTTATACTTATATGCCATAAGTCCATAGGTTCTTTAAAATATTCTGTACTTAGGCTATAATTTTAATTTTTTTATCGGTCATACCCTAACTCACCTAAGCAATACATATTTAGGACAACATGTTTATTACTGGAGTTAAATTAAGGCATTAAAATTGTGAAATTTCTTCTATTCTGAAAGGTCAAAATAAGATGCATCATTAAAGTTGTGTGTGGAAGCATTTAATCACCATAAAATATTCAAGTCCTTTAAATGTACTCAGTGAAAGGAGTTTACTTCCATCTTTACATGATCCCTGAAGGATAGCAAAAGCAGAGTGGTTTGGTGGTTACAGAACAATGTCTCAAACATAGTTGTGTGTACAGATCTCCTAGGGATTTTGATAAAATGCAGATTCTGATTCAGTAGGGCTGAGGTGGAGCCTGAGATTCTGCATAAGTAATAAGCTTCCAGGTGATGGAGATGCTTCCAGTCTGTGAACTGAACTTTGAAATGGTCTGGGAGTCAGGATAACTGGTTTTAGTCCTCTTGAGGGGATTAACTTCTCCAGGCCACAGTTCCCTTTTTGTTTGTCAAATGAAGGGGTTAATTGCTAATTCCAGCTCCCAAGCTTCTGATTCTATATAAAGTACTAATTTAAATATCTTCCATTGCTACTTAGATACTTATTTTAGGTATCAATTTGCCTCGGTTTACTGAGGAAAACTTGAATATTTGAGGTATAAAAATTATAACTATCAACTTGTATTTTAAAAGCTTAAGCCTTTAAATTAATAATGTAAAGTTATGACTGCTGATTTTTCTGCATCAGAAGTGGCCTGAATGACTTATAATATATGAGTTAATGTAGACGTAAAGATAGCATTTGTTTAACTGGGTATCAGTGACTTGGAGTAGGGAGTAGAAGGATATGTTGAGTCAAATGTTTGGAATAAGGTGGTTGTATGGCTGTAAACTTAAGTATAATGCAATTTGGTTGGAACTTGAAGTAATACAAGAACAGAGAATAATGAAAACTGTATTCTGTAGCAGTCACAGGTGAGAAAGGGAGACTGCCCAGGAGAGGGAATTGGGAAACCTGCTGGAAGATGTCTCCCTAATAAATAGTCCTTTCCTAGCCCTACACCTTAGACCTAGACCTCAAGTATAGCACTGTTTGAGTACATACTGCTGGCCTTTTAATTGATGATGGATGAAAGGGGAATTTCTTTCTAGATTTTCAGCTTGAACTGCATGATGGTGGAAAATCAGCAGTCCTAGTATATTATAAGCAACCTAAGAGAGGCATTTAGTATATCACACAAAATTATTTCTTGTTTATCATAAAAGTTCTTTCTAGGTGGTTCCTAGTTTTCTTCAAGCTCATTTTTTCTCCATGCAAATGATTTAACAGCACTCACGGATCCCTGTTATAATTTACTTCATTCATTTCCAGTTAAGACTGTTATATTGGTACTCCTACTTGTAATTTCTTCTCTCGCCATGTATTTGCTGTCTCATGCATCTTTATGCATTTTTTTTTTTTTTTTTTTTTGAGACGGAGTCTCGCTCTGTCGCCCGGGCTGGAGTGCAGTGGCCGGATCTCAGCTCACTGCAAGCTCCGCCTCCCGGGTTTACGCCATTCTCCTGCCTCAGCCTCCCGAATAGCTGGGACTACAGGCGCCCGCCACCTCGCCCGGCTAGTTTTTTGTATTTTTTTAGTAGAGACGGGGTTTCACCGTGTTAGCCAGGATGGTCTCGATCTCCTGACCTCGTGATCCGCCCGCCTCGGCCTCCCAGAGTGCTGGGATTACAGGCTTGAGCCACCGCGCCCGGCCTTCTTTATGCATTTTTAAAACTGTACCATTCTACTCCAACCGAGCTAGTACATGAGACACATAGGCATGTTCAAACAGAGGTGCTTATGTGTAGTCACAGGGATTGATTTATTTAACAAACCACTTACTTCACATTCGTTATGTGCCAGGCCCTGGGTACTAGGGATGTAATGTGGAGGCCAACAGACATGATCCCTTCCCTTAGGAAGCTGACTGCCTAGTGAGAAATATAGGCACTAAATAAATAATAACATAAACATAAATGACAAACTCTGAAAAGTACTTACAAGGGAAAAGTATTTATATTCATAGTGCTCAGTACAAAAATATCTCTGAGAATAGAAACCTAGAGTTAATCATTAAAGTTATAGTTATAATAGGGCCTAAATGAGATTAAGTTTTTAGCCTAAAAGCTAAAAATCAATCCATATATTAGGGAAATTATTTAATATAGAAGAATATATGAAAAACCAATAGCTGTTAATTAAGCTATTCTGATAAAGTTTTTTTTTCTAGAGGAATTTTACTCAGAGAATATTGTATTATTTGAGTATTTTATTTATTTATTTATTGATTTTTAAAATTTATTTTAATTAACTAATTTATTTATTTTTGAGACAGAGTCTCACTCTGTCGCCCGGGCTAGAGTGCAGTGGCATGATCTCGCCTCACTGCAACCTCCACCTCCCGGGTTCAAGCGATTCTTCTGCCCCAGCCTCCTTAGTAGCTGGGATTACAGGTATGCACCACTATACCCGGCTGTTGTGTATTTTTAGGAGAGACGGGGTTTCACCATGTTGGCCAGGCTGGACTCAAATGCCTGACCTCGTGATCCACCCACCTCGGCCTCTCAAAGTGCTTTTTAATGATTTTAAAATGCTACTATAGCACAAAGGAAATAGTTCATATACAGATTCATTTAAAGTTTACTTTCTTAATGTTATTTAGCTTAATTAAATGTGTGAGTCTAGTGATCAGTAGTGTACTTTCTGTGCATAGTTGATTGCTAAACCCACAAAGGATTAGAGTTATTTGGGTATACAAAACTTCTCTCTTTTCCTCAGGACCACCAGGGCTGAATTAATTTAGCTATAATCATTCCCTGATATGTGTGTAGTTATGGTTGTAGGTACTAGGTAACTGAAGAGGAGAGCCTCCACTTATAAGGTGAATCTTGTGGCAGACCCTGAAATTTTCTATTCAATCATAGGGCAGCCTGAACATTAGACAGTTTTTGGTATGCAAAGACCCATTGTGTGAGACCATAATGAGAAGTGGCCTTGTGCTGTATGGGCTGCCTAAGAAAAAAGAGCCTGTGCCACTACCTGAAGGAGACCTGAACACACTGATGGATGTAGCTAGTGTAGACAAGCTTACTGTGGGCAGATTTAATCTGGAACTTTAAATTTACTCTTAAATGTATTAGGACATCAATAAAAATGTAGTTTTTTATATCATTGTATTAATATAAGTTTTTTGTATTCAAATGAGAAAACAAAAATGTTTGATTTCTTTTGAATTCCAGTTAATTGACTGCTACTGTGACGAGTTCTTAGGGGTGTCAAGGTCTCGTGCTTTCAGGCATAATCTATTCCTCAGTGTTTTCTGAAAATAAGCTTTTCTCTAGTGATATAAATCATTACACTATTGACTGATTGGCAATTTCCATTTTTCTCTGAAGCGTCAGGTAGAATAGCTTTGCTCATTTAAGTGACCAACATTTAAAGTTTGTTTTCACAAATCATTGATGGTTTTTAAAAATCTGAGAGAAAAAAAGTGAATACTTTTCCTTTCTGTTTTAACACCATACCCTTATGTTCCTTTTTTTAGTGTGGCTGGTAAAGAGGATAATACAGACACTGATCAAGAGAAGAAAGAAGAAAAGGGTGCTTCAGAAAGAGAAAACAATGAATTAGAAGTGGTAAGTATGAAAGAATGAACTTGTCAGTTTTAGTCACCAGGTTTGGTTGTTCTTGGTTGCTGATAACTTACTAACTTACTTGTAGAAAAATGAACTGCTTATGATGCATTCTGTTCAATCTATTTCTTTGAAGATGTTTCTTCAGAAATATGAACTGTAAAATATTGACAACTCTCAATCTTATGTATTATGAAAGCATTGTGTTGCAGAGGCAAGGGTAGAATACTATGAGAGATGAAGTACTTTTTGGTTTAAGACAAAATTATTATCTAATAACCTTAACATCTTGGAAGGATTTTTATACTGATGAAAAGTGAATTTTTTTATGTTTCTGTATTTTGTACTCCAGCAGCCTCTCTCAATGAGAGAATCAGTTTGTTTTGCCAATATTTTGCTATTAATTTTCACAAATCACATTTTAGGAAGAAAGTCAAGAAATGAGTGATCATGAGGATGAAGAAGAGGAGGAGGAGGAGGAGGAGGAAGATGACATTGAGGGTGGTGAAAGTTCTGATGAATCAGATTCTGAATCAGATGAAAAAGGTACTTGCCATTTGGTATAAGGGCAAAAATTCATTTTGGGAAGTTGTTTAAACCGTGACAGAAAACTCTTAACATTCTCCATTTCATACTTGATGAAAGCAACTTTTGTGACTACTGACCTACATTTGCCTTCCAAGGCTTATGTGCTAAACAAATGAGTTACTTCTCTTGCTGGATGTAGTCATTGTGTGATTTCCATTCTTGCTGAGTACAAATAGCATTGTCCTTGATCAAAGTGAACACTCTTTATCTCATTCACCTTTTTGGCTTTTGGTTTATCCAGGAAACTTTTCTAATGACTTATCAGTGAATAAAAATACCTAGTTGATGGTTTTTATGCTCTTGTTTGAAAGCAAGAATTCTGATATTTTGACATAGTACCAGGATTTTTATTTTCTTCTTTTATAAATAGCCAATTATCAAGCAGACTTGGCAAACATTACTTGTGAAATTGCAATTAAGCAAAAGCTGATTGATGAACTAGAAAACAGCCAGAAAAGACTGCAGACTCTGAAAAAGCAGTATGAAGAGAAGCTAATGATGCTGCAACATAAAATTCGGGACACTCAGCTTGAAAGAGACCAGGTGCTTCAAAACTTAGGTAAGAATTATATTTAATTCAAATGAAAGTTCAAGCTGAATCTTCAAAATGGGTTTTTTATCTTTTCCTGTAGAAGAAAAAAATGATAGAAGCCATATTAAACCTAAAAAAGGTTGTTTGTTTTATTTTTGCAAGTCTCAGTTTGTGTCTTTTATTTAAAAGTTATATGTAGCTTGTAAATACTTTCTGACCAGATTATATGTTAATTTGTCTCATAATGTTAAATATTGTTATTTATTTTGTTTTTTCATACTGATATCTGCCTAGGCTGTTTACTCACTTTATACAAATTTATGGTTGTTTTAATGTTTTGATTTATGTTGGGTACATTTTAACATAACATATTAATGAATAAGCTTCAATAATCATTAAACAGAGTAAGAGTAGATAATAAAGAGAGAATGATTGAAAGACACCCTAGTCTTCTGAGATGTGAATGTTTGGGAAGTAGCTCTTCTCTTTGGATATGGACTTTAAATCTGTGAAATAAAAATCTGTGTCTCACAAAAAACATATAAAAATATCCTCTGGTCATTTAGGCTCAGTAGAATCTTACTCAGAAGAAAAAGCAAAAAAAGTTAGGTCTGAATATGAAAAGAAACTCCAAGCCATGAATAAAGAACTGCAGAGGCTTCAAGCAGCTCAAAAAGAACATGCAAGGTTGCTTAAAAATCAGTCTCAGTATGAAAAGCAATTGAAGAAATTGCAGCAGGATGTGATGGAAATGAAAAAAACAAAGGTATTGATTGTTTTTTCCATTAACGTTTGATGTTCAGTATGATTTTGCAATTGGGACAAAAAGTAAAAAACTATTGTGGTTCTTTCCATATTCAATAAAGGTAACCCAATCTTACAAATGATGTACTTTCCTTTGGCAATTAGAATTTGTTTCTGATAGTCATTCCTCATGAAAGCCTTTCTTCAAGAGTAGCTGAAAATCATGTGCTCATCAGGGCTTCTTAGACATTGATGGATATTTCTTCTCTTACAACTCTTACGCAAGCTTAACAAAAACATAAAATATTTCAAATATGCAAGAAAGCATAGATAATAACATAACAAACATTGTATCCACAATCTAGTTTAAAATATTAAGCATTACAGATACACAGTAAGCCTTCTGTTTATCTCTTCCTGATCATATTCCTCATTCTCCAATAGCTAATAACTGTCTTACATTTAGTGTTTATCATTTCTATACATAGAAAAGCACTAATTTTCTTCCCCTGTCCAAAGAGAGTGTGCAAATCCTGATCTGTTATCTGTTTTTGTTAAGGAATCAATTATTTTTTACGTCTATCATGAAAGTCATTGTAGTTTTCTTAAAATAGCAATAAAATAGCAAATATGGAAGTGATTTAGATAGAATAACCATGCATCACTTAATGATGGTACGTTCTGAGAAATGCATTTTTAGGTAATTATTTGTCAAACATGGAGTGTACTTACACAAACCTCGATGGTATAGCCTACTACACACTTAGGCTACATGGTAGAGCCTATTGCTCCTGGGCTACAAACCTGTACAGCATGTTACTATACTGAATACTCTAGGCAATTTTAACACAATGCTAAATGTTTGTGTATCCAAACATATCTAAACATAGAAAAGGTATTGTAAAAAATACAGTATAAAAGATAAAAAATGGTACACTTTTTTTTTTTTTTTTTGAGAGGGAGTCTCACTCTGTCGCCTCCCAGGTTCAAGCAGTTCTCCTTTCTCAGCCTCCCAAATAGCTGGGACTACAGGTGCACACCACCATGCCCAGCTAATTTTTGCATTTTTAGTAGAGACAGGATGTCACCATATTGGTCAGGCTGATCTCGAACTCCTGACCTCAGCTGATCCACCTACCTCAACCTACCAAAGTGCTGGGATTAAAGGCATGAGCCAGTGTGCCCAGCCAAAAATTGTACACTTTTATAAGCATACCTGATTTTACTGTGATTTGCTTTATTGACCTTTGCAGATATTGCATTTTTTACAAATTGAATGTTTGTGGCAACCCTGCCTTGAGGATGTCTGCTGCTGCTATTTTTCCGACAGCATTTGCTCACTTTGTGTCTCTGTCAGCATTTTCTTTTTAACAATTAAGTTTTTTGATTAAGGCATGCAAACTATTTTTTTGAACATGATACTATTGCACACCTAATAGACTACTGTATAGTATAAACATAACTTTATATATACCGGGAAAGCAAATAAATTTGTGTGACTTGCTTTAATGTGAATTCACCTTTTTGCGGTGCTCTGGAACCAAACTTTCAAGGTCTCCAAGGTGTGCCTGTAAGGTGTGCACTTACCATGAAGGGAGTTCGCAGGACTGTAAGTTGCTCTGGGTGAATCAGTGAGTGAATGGTGAATGAACGTGAAGTCCTAGGACATAGCTATACACTGCTGTGGACTTTATCAATACTGTATACACTTAAGCTACACTAAATTTATTTTAAAAACTCTCTTTAGTGATAAACTAACCTTGGCTTACTGTAATTTTTTTGTACTTTATAAATATTTTAAGTTAAAAGAACTTTTTTACTCTTTTGAAATATCACATAGTTTAAAACACAAAATGCATTTTATAGCCGTACAAAAATATTTTTTCTTTATATCATCATTCTGTAAGCTTTTATCTATTTAAAATTTTTATATTTTTTACTTTTTAAACTTTTTTGTTAAAACTAAAACACAAACACGCACAATAGCCTAGGCCTATGCAGAGTGAAGATTATCAGTATCACCGTCTTCAACTCCCCATCTTGTCTCACTGGAAGGCCTTCAGGAGCATTAACACATGTAGAGCTGTCATCTCCTATGATAAAAATGCCTTCTTCTTAAATATCTTCTCAAGGGCTTGCCTGAGGCTGCTTTAGAGTTACCATTTTTTTTCATAAGTCTAAAACAACTATAAAAAGTATAGTATAGTAAATATATAAACCACTATAGCTCCACTATAATCTTATGAAACCACTGTCTTAAATGTGGTTCATTGTTGAGTTAAATGTTGTTATGAGGCACATAACTGTCATTAGATTATTATGTTGTGTAGTTGCTAATAACAACAGTAGCTAAAAATTATTAAGTGCTTTATTAAGTTGTTGAGAATTCAAGTGCCAGGTACTGTTAATACATTTTGTGGGTGTTAACTGGTTGAGTTCTCACAAAAATCCAATGCTATGGAAATATTATTTCCATTTTATAGATGAGCAAACCAAAGCCTAGAGAGGTAAAGTAATTCGATCAAGGTCACACAGCTACTGATAGTAAGCTAAGTATCAAGATTTCAAGTTGCAGAACAACTGAATATCGAATACAAAAAGTATAGAATACTAAGCAAATAAAAATGTATTAGAAACAGAAATACATGAATCTCACAGAAATAAGAATTGCCCATTTTAAATGTGCAGTAAAACTGCATGTTTCCATGTTAAGTATTCGGAATTCTAAGAACTTACTTCCATATATGTGCTTGATTTAATGAATGCTGTGACAGAGTAATTTCAATAGATGTATATACCTAATTGATTAGGTTCGCCTAATGAAGCAAATGAAAGAAGAACAAGAGAAAGCCAGACTGACTGAGTCTAGAAGAAACAGAGAGATTGCTCAGTTGAAAAAGGATCAACGTAAAAGAGATGTAAGTGGATTTTAACTCTCAGTTATGTAAGAAAATTGTACATTGAAAAAGATGGTTTAATAAATGGAGGAAAAATTTCTGGTAACCCTAACTACTAATTGCAGGTAAAGGACAATAGATAAGCATACATATTATAAAATGTCATTTATTACAATATGTGCATTATGGTAATTCAGTATAAGAGTTCATTAAAAAACTGTAATATTATATATTTTATTTGAGGTTTATTTTCCAGATGATGACATAGAAGTAAATGGCAAGAATAACTGGTTATCTCTAGGATGACCAAGGAACTAGTTGCAGTATTTTGTAAGATAGCAAGTTTAGGATGGTTCTGAAGAATGTTTTATCACTAGAAGTACTTATAAATAATCCTAGAGTAACAATCAGCCCTTATTAGAAGAGGCTTTTCTAAGGACTATCAAAATTTTTGTATCCTTTGACTCAAGATTCTACTTCCATGAATTTAGACGAAGAAAATAATCTAAAATAAGTAAAAATACTCTGCATCGAAATCTTCACTTTAGGATTCTTTGTAATTGTGAAAAAAAGTAAAAACAACCAAATCCCTGACAATGGGAGGAATGGTTAAAGGAATTATGGTACATTCCATTTATATTTTGAAACTGTATACCTATCTGAAAAATGACCACACATTAAGTGTAAAGCATGATCATCTTACAAATGAGGGAAAATTCAAAGGATGCATCTCAACATGCTAATTGTAGTTGTGTTAGAGTTATAAGTTGTGGTTGATTTTTTTCTTCTTCTTTTCAAAATTTTGGCAATATGATTATTTCTTTTAGGTGAAAAATTATAGTTATGATTTTTTTTTCTTAAAAGAAGAAGCTGGGTGCAGTGGCTCATGCCTATAATCCCAGCCAGCACTTTGAGAGACTAAAGCAGGAGGATTGCCTGAACCCAGGAATTCTAGACTAGCCTGAACAACAACACAGCAAGTCTCCCTCTTTGAAAAAGAAGAGGCCTTCACTTTTTCCCTTATTATTGGTTAGGTTTCAGCCGTTATTCCTTTTACTTGCTCAACTTTTCCTAAATCCTCCCTGGAAAAATATGAGCATAAAGCATATTTTAGAAAATGGAAATCTATTTTGGGATGTAACGAAGGAAGGGGACAGAGAAAAGGGGGAAGTGAGGTAGAAAAGTGGATAGTGGATATTTTGGCCAGATGACTCCCCTAGTTGGGTTATATTTATTTCTTTTTTTCTCCTACTATGTCAGTGTATTTTAATAATCAGTGTATTTGTCATAGGTAATTCCTGGGCATTTAAAATTTTGTTTTTATCAATTTGTTCCTACTGAAATCAAGTAGAAGCACATTCTAACATATTGCCTATTCTTTTTTTTTTCTGTTATTGTTTTAAAAGTTGAGATATAATTCACACATCCTAAAATTTACCTTTTAAAGTGTACAATTCATGTTTTTCGTGTATTCACAAAAGTGTGAATGATCACCACTCTCTAATTACAGAAAATTTTCGTTACTCCAGGAAGATACACTGTACCCATTGGTAGTCACTCACAATTGCCCCTGGCCCCTGGCAGCCACTAATCTACATTTTGTCTCTGTGGACATTGCATATAAATGGAATCATACCAGATGTGGCCTTTTGTGTCTTTTTTTTTTTTTCTGAGGCAGAGTCTTACTTTGTCGCCCAGGCTGGAGTGCAATGCATGATCTTGTCTCACTCCAACCTCTGCCTCCCAGGTTCAAGCCATTCTCCTGCCTCAGCCTCCAGAGCAGCTGGGACTACAGGCATGCACCACCACACCTGACTACTTTTTGTATTTTTAGTAGAGATGGATTTTCACCATGTTGGCCAGACTGGTGTCGAACTCCTGACCTCAAGTGATCCACCCGCCTCAGCCTCCCAAAGGGCTGGGATTACAGGTGTGAGCCACCGTGCCCAGCTGTGTCTGACTTCTTTTATTTAACACGATGTTTTCAAGGATCAACCATGTTATAACATGTATCAACACGTCATTCTTTTTTATGGTTGTATAGATAGAATACGTTTTCTTTGTCCATACATCAGTTGATAGACGTTTGGGTTCTTTCCAGTTTTTGTCTGTTTATTTTATATTTAATGAAAACCTTTGGACAATAGGAATAATTTATTTACAGTGTATGCTACCTATTTCTTTATTACTAATTCATATAAGATATAGGGAGATCAATATTGAACTCCTAGGATGAACTTTTTGAATCTTTTCCATAACATATGATGCCTATATTCTATTATAAAGACACAATGCTGGCTAATCACATATAAAGCTAACATTCATACTCCCTCTCCCTTTTATTTGTTGCCTTGTGTGCATATTGGCCTCCTTTTAAAATTGTTCCTTGTCATATTCATCTTTGAACCCTTAGAAAGTTCAGGGTGACATTTACATACCATATAAAAATATGAATGAGCTTGAGATTTGATTTTTAATAGGAAGAAATTGAATGTAGTAAGAAGTTTCGAACTATATGATAATTTTAGTTTTTGGTAATTCATTAATTTAAAAAACACATCAATTTTGCTTTTATATCAATCATTGTGGCAGGCAATTAAGATATAGTTGTGATAAGATAAAGTCATTTTCTCAAGGAATTCCCATCTGATGAGGCAGAAATATACATAAACCTAAAATGAATGATCTGCTTGAATTTGAATGCAAAACACGAGGGATTATTTGTTAAATAACAGGATTTAAGTACTAGAAAGGAAGTTTGTAGTGAACTGTCATTCTTAAACTTTGTCCAACAATACAGAATTGAATAAATGATAGAACTGGAATTAAGATATAAGTTCTTTCTTTTTTCCTTTTTTTTCTTTCCTTTCTTTTTTTTTTTTTTTTTTAATGAGATGGAGTCTCGCTCTGTCCTCCAGGCTGCAGTGCAGTGGTGCAGTCTTGGCTCACTGCAGCCCCCGCCTCCTGGGTTCAAGCGATTCTCCCACCTCAGCCTCCCGAGTAGCTGAGATTACAGGCACGTGCCACCATGCCTGGCTAATTTTGTATTTTTAGTAGAGACAGGGTTTTGCCATGTTGGCCAGGCTGGTCTCGAACTCCTGACCTCAAGTGATTCTCCCACCTTGACCTCCCAAAATGCTGGGATTACAAGCATGAGCCACCGCTCCTGGCCTCTGAGTTCTTTTTAAGTCCAAATTTTTTTCTTAAATTATATGCCTGTAGAATGGCTTGAAGTAATCCTAATTAGTTATCTTTATTTTGAGAGTACCTGGAAACAAATTAATGGTCAATGCAGACATGTTTTATTGTCCATTTACTTTATCCACCATAAGATCCATAGTTATTACAAGGTACTAATCAATATATATTCTTCCTATGTCTACAACAGTTTATAATTATTGTATATATTATAAGATGACTCTATTGAAAATATTCTAAACTTTGTTTCGTCCTATCTGTGCCTCAAACAGCAACTAAAACAAGATGTCTAACAAAATTAAATAAGATAACATTTGTAAAGCATTTAGAAAAGTACTTGCATGTAGTAAGCACCAAATGTATCAAATTTAAGTATGTAACACAGAGATAACCTTTCAATTTTTTCAAAAAGGGATGAGGTATATCTGTATTTATTTGTGTTTGTTGGGATAAAACAGCTGTACCTGTAATAATGTATACAAGATTGTTGACTCAGATCCTGCTAAGAACTCACAGTTCCCAGGGGTATAGGGAAATATATTTATATAGGAATAGGAGATATTGTGTCTTTCACTTTACTATTTCCACTTATTTAATATTATTTTACAGCATCAACTTAGACTTCTGGAAGCCCAAAAAAGAAACCAAGAAGTGGTTCTACGTCGCAAAACGGAAGAGGTACAGTAAGCAAACTGACCATTTGGAAGCAACATTCTGACTTTGAGATATATGATGTCTTTCTATAGACTAAGATAATGAGTCAACCTCTGCTGCAATTTCAGGTTACAGCTCTTCGTCGGCAAGTAAGACCCATGTCAGATAAAGTGGCTGGGAAAGTTACTCGGAAGCTGAGTTCATCTGATGCCCCTGCTCAGGACACAAGTTCCAGTGCAGCTGCTCTCGAAACAGATGCATCAAGGACAGGAGTCCAGCAGAAAATGAGAATTCCTGTGGCGAGAGTCCAGGCCTTACCAACGCCCACAACAAATGGAACCAGGTCTACATAATTCTGTTCCTGCTGACATAATTTTCTTGGCCATTAATACAGAATGTTGTACTTCAATGAAAAAATGGCTCATTATTTGACAGTACACAATCAAATAAGTGCATAAGTAATTATGCTTGTCTGTTTTATATGATTTTAGGAAAAAATATCAGAGGAAAGGATTGACTGGCCGAGTGTTTATTTCCAAGACAGCCCGCATGAAGTGGCAGCTCCTTGAGCGCAGAGTCACAGACATCATCATGCAGAAGATGACCATTTCCAACATGGAGGCAGATATGAATAGACTCCTCAAGGTGTGGGAAATAAAAAGTAGATATGCTCCCCCTTAGCTGACTGTTAATTTTACTCTTCCAATTTTGTTTCCTGGGTAAATTTAACACTTACCAAGTTTTTGGGGGGTTTTGATTCTACAGTATATAAATAGATGAACATAATTTCTTAAAATCCAACCTGCTTTCTCAATAGCAACGGGAGGAACTGACAAAAAGACGAGAGAAACTTTCAAAAAGAAGGGAGAAGATAGTTAAGGAGAATGGAGAGGGAGATAAAAATGTGGCTAATATCAATGAAGAGATGGAGTCACTGATTGCTAATATAGATTACATCAATGACAGTATTTCTGATTGTCAAGCCAACATAATGCAGATGGAAGAAGCAAAGGTCTGTAATTTTTTGAAAAGTGTAATGGCTTAATGAAAAGTACTTTTGTATTGTTTATCATTCAAAGCACTTTGAGTTTTTACGTGAAGGTGTTTTCTATTTATTGGTCCAATCTAATGCTTAGATTTTACATGTATGCCACTTCCTGCTTGCTTTTCAGATTTCTCTGCTGATTGTGTGATAACATTTATTGTTTATGTAACACATGGGTCATTTTTACATCCCACTTTGAATTCTTAGCTGCTTAAATGTATTTTATCTTTTCAACTAAACCCTATGTTTATTGGGGTAATGATCATATATTGCACCTATCTGAGCATCTCGTTAGCTAACCCAATACTAGGAAACAAATATATGAAACAATAGGCTGTTATCTTCTGTTTTCAGCTCAAAGTAATGGTCATCATATTATGCTGATTTTATATAGGAAGAAGGTGAGACATTGGATGTTACTGCAGTCATTAATGCCTGCACCCTTACAGAAGCCCGATACCTGCTAGATCACTTCCTGTCAATGGGCATTAATAAGGTCAGATATAACCACCCTATTACTGAAAACCTAAGTTTTGACTAATTCATTGTAGTTTTATTTATCTTTCTGTAGTAACCCTTCGCTTTGTAATAAGGAAGAAGATTATTCATAATTGGAAATTATTTCTTTTACCCTTCTTTAGAGTCAGGAAGAGTGAGAAATATTTAGATCAATTTCATTAGCATGTCGTCTATTATGTTTGTTTATTAGAGCAGATAAACAGCTTAAGAAATAATTCCCCTTTTGCTTTAACAAAGGAAAAATTAGAAAAAAATTTCTCAGTATGCAAACAAATTTGGTATCATAACTAATTTAACATTGATTCTTTACAGATCAAAAGTGAATCAGAAAAGAAAAACTAACTTAATCGTTCTCTTATTTTGAATGTAAATTCTCTTAATTTGTCACCTGTAAGAAAACCCTGCCCAAATGTTGAAGATGATAATGGTTTCTGACTCACTTTTTTTTTCCATGTTGGGACTGTTATACTCTCTCTGTTCTTACGCCATCTCACTTAATTTTCACAATGTGCCAAGAGGTAATTATTATTGATCTCATTTTGCATATGAGGAAACTGAGAATCCAGAAGATAACATCTTGGACAGGTGAACTTGTCCATGATCACTAAGCCAGTTAGTGGAGGAGCTGGGATGACTCAACGTCTATCTGATGTCAAGCCCATATATCATAATCATTTGCTATTTGATACAGATCTTTGTGTGGTAGATCCTGTTTCATATGACCTAAGATAATTTTTTGTTGTGTTTCAGGGTCTTCAGGCTGCCCAGAAAGAGGCTCAAATTAAAGTACTGGAAGGTCGACTCAAACAAACAGAAATAACCAGTGCCACCCAAAACCAGCTCTTATTCCATATGTTGAAAGAGAAGGCAGAATTAAATCCTGAGCTAGATGCTTTACTAGGCCATGCTTTACAAGGTAATTTGTACTCGATTTTAGTTAAATGAATTTGCATGTTAGTTTTGCTTTTTCAACATGGTATAGTATATCCCTTTCCCCTATGGCTTGACTGAATAGATGCTATATTTACTCATGCTTTTAATAATTATTCTTTCTTTAATTTGCATGTATACATTTTGGCAAGGTAATTGTTGTCATTCCAAGAAATGATTACCAACTTAAAATGGCTTACTTAACCTTATTAAGCAATTAGTTTTTATGGGCGAAGAAGACCAATCAAGTTTTCGTACTGGTTATCTAAATTACTTAAAATATTAACCAAGTTTCTTTACTTTACTCTGTGTATCTCACTGCCTTAAAAATAAATTTATAAGTGTTTGCTATGGCATCTATTCTACATGTAAATGATACATAATCTTGTTTTATGTGGGAGTTTTTAACATTGGATCTGTTTTGATTGGAGTATTGCTTTTTGTTTCCTTTTTGCTGTTATTTACACAGATCTAGATAGCGTACCATTAGGTAAGTATGTTTAGCTTTCTGTGTATCCTACAGCTGCATGAATTACTAATTGTTCATGTACACTAATTGTGGTACATCTTATTTTAAAGATTTTTATTGGTGGTCAAGTGGTTTTTGCATGATCTTTTTTGAAATGTATCCATGGCCACAAACACACTAAGTCTTTTATCTTTATTAAACATTGCTGATTTTAAAATTCTTAGATGTTTAAAGAAGTATGCTTTTGTTAGTTGTCTCTTTTATTATTTGAGTTCCAGTTGTGGCTCCAGTTTCATAAACCCCCTGGCTTCTTTCTCTTTCTTATAGAAAAACATAATATATATGTTCTGTTAAATTTTTAAAATATATCAATTAACGTGCATCTATTGTTTTAACCCCATAAATAACTTTCTTCTCTATATATCTTTGTGTGTGTGTGTATATATATTCTTATCTGTTTATTTTTGTAAATTTAGGCACACACTTTTAAATATTGTAAACTGAACAAAACTATCCAAAGGATTTTGTCAGAACAGGTTGAAACAATATTGGTCAGGCTGTTCAAGTACCTGGCATTATAACTAGCCCTTTTCCATTCCATGTGTTATCTAGCATGTTTCTTTGCCTCCTCCTTCCTCTGTCCCTCTCACTCTTCGTCTCCCTCCCTCTCTTCCTTCTCCTCCCCAGTTCGTCCTCCTCCTCTTTTTTCCCTCCTCCTCTTCTTTCTCTTCCTCCTTCTTCTTCCTCTCCTCCTCCTCTTCTTCTTTATCTTTCTTGTCCTCCTCCTTCGTCTTTCTCCTTCTTTTTCTCCTTCTCCTTCTCTTTGTTGTTCTTAGTGGCTCAATTCATAGTAATATATGCTCTCTTTTAACTCGAAAGATAAATTATTTGATGTCTTTATGTGCAGAAGAATATTAAATTGGTAATTTGATGAGCAGTGTTACTGTTTTCCAACTTTCTTTTTTTTTGAGACGGAGTCTCGCTCTATTGCCCAGACTGGAGTGCTGTGGCCGGATCTCAGCTCACTGTAAGCTCTGCCTCCCTGGTTTATGCCATTCTCCTGCCTCAGCCTCCCAAGTAGCTGGGACTACAAGTGCCCGCCACTTCACCCGGCTAGTTTTTCGTATTTTTTTAAGTAGAGACGGGGTTTCACCGTGTTAGCCAGGCTGGTCTCGATCTCCTGACCTCGTGATCCGCCCGTCTCGGCCTCCCAAAGTGCTGGGATTACAGGCTTGAGCCACCGCACCCGGCCCTGTTTTCCAAATTTCAAACAAATTTCAATTTTCTGGAGCTTAAAGAAGGGTCAGAAGCAGAGAGTAGGAACTCATTCAGCTAATGTAACCTATGACTCATGGCAAAAATTTGCCCTAGGAACTGGGGCTCTTCTAGACGAAAGGAGCTAAATAAAAAGCATGAGATGAGAAAACAATGAAATTTAAATCCACAGAAGCTAGAAAGTCATAGGTACATTGCTTTAAATATCATTTAGTTGTTCTCCAGTTTTATCACAATCATTGGGCTGTATGCTGGGATTCAAAGATGAGTGAGATGCTGAACTTGTCCTTATGGACTTGATGCCCTGCTGAGGAGGAGAGACTATGAACGGATTATGATATATTGCAGTGAAGGCAATGATTGAGATCTGTAGACTTATGGGAGCACAGAGTAGGACCACCTAACAAGAATGGAGGAGTTAATGAAGGCTTTCTGGACGAGGTGACATTTAAGCTAAAATATAAGTGAAGAAAAAGAGTTAGCCAGGAAAAAGACAAGGTTGAATGGGGGCCAGAGAGTCGCCCCAGGCACAGGGGCAGCAAAAGCTAAGGCATCGGAATTTAGCCACACTTTTGTGTACCTGAGGCCTACAAACAGGTTGATGCTCCAGAGCAGCAAGTTCATGACATGGAATGATGAAACTTAAGGCTAGAAGATGAACCAGGGCCAGCGCCCCATGCTCACAGGGTTGTACTTTTGTAGCTTTTAAAGAACATCCTGATTTTTCTGTATCTGTGTTGGGATCCCAAAGGTCACCACTATCATCAGAGATTTGCTAGAAGACTCACAGGGCTTAGCATATGGTTGTATTCATGACTTAAGATTTATGATATCAATGTTCATAAAGGGAAAAGACACAGATAGCCTCTGGAGGAATCCATGTCCAGGCATTTGTATTTCTCTCCCTCCCATGAGAGATCACATAGAGTGCTTTCTTTCCCCAGAACAAAAAACACAGCAATATTGGTGCAATGTTTATATCTAGAAAGTCCAGTAGATGCTCAGTGCCCAAGGGTTTTACTGGGGATGGTGAGTGACATATGTACCTTCTGTTGGTCTAGACTTCCAGAAGGAAAGCAAGTGTTCAGCATAAGCCATATTATTTGCAATTTCTAATGTACAGTGAGCCACTTTTATTGGTTAATAGTTGACTGGAGACACTCTGAGAGCTGTTTTCGTATGTCAGCCAAAGTCCAGTTTTCCAAGCAGACCTTTCTAAGGACAGCAGTCTCAGGGGCTGCAATGTTAAATTTTTAAATATATAATTAGTATACGGAAACTACACACACACACACACACACACACACACACACGTTTTTAAAATAATAACTTTAAAGGAAGACGTTTAAAAATCCAGTTATTTGGTTAACTTCCAGTGAAGTGAGACAGTGAAACTTTATAATGATATAGATTAACTTTAGGGTATTTGGGAGTTTTGTTTTGTCTTTGTCTTTAAAGCTACTGTGATAAAAGAAGCTAATTTTGGGCTAGAGTTGTGTTCTCAGAGTTGAGAGTACAACAGTGAGTTGTTGGTGTGCCCTGCTGCCCAGATTACTATAATACTTCAGACCAAACTTGGTACTGAAGAGGGTCTGAGTTGGTGACCATCTGGGTGGGATCCTCTGGGCTCTGGCCAGACTGGTTCTGTGAAGACACCATTATCTCTAACTAAGGCATACAGGCATAAGCAGGAGTTAAGAGCTTTTTACAAAGCACTTGCATGATGTTTAACATTTAATTCCATCACACTCTGCAAGATAAATACTAGCAAATCTTAGCCTGCTGTTAAAACACAGAGGGAAAACAGAGGCCAGGTTTGTCATTTCTTTATAACATAATTTTCTATATTCTTTACTAATTCAGTACCTTAGAACTCAATTATCCTTTCTGTGAAGCAAGTCCTTGAGCATTCCTCTAATGAGATACATATTGCCTTCAAAATCACCATTTTTTTTTAACTTCAGAAAGTAAACCCCTTTGAGTCCTAGATATGATTCTATTTTAGATAATAGTACCAAGTCTTACTGAACAATGAGAAAGGAAGGGAACACTTGTGGAGAGAAATGAATCAATTGACTAATGTTGCCATAGTCTACCTGTATTATATAAAATTTAAAATTAAAAGGGGATGAACTGTATATATTGTTCTTTAATGTATATGTTGCCCATAATTTTGTCTTTAGATTTATGAAATGATTTTTATAATAAAATGTATACATTAAAACAGCCTACACCGATGTTAGGGGCTTGCTGGCATTTTAAGTCGTTTACTTTCTGTGGCTGTTTTATTTACTGACTTCCTAACAGTTTTATATGTTTAATTCTTCTCCCTTTTCACTAGTCAGCTACAGTTGTTCTGAAATAGCAGTGATTTCTTTGTATTAGTTTACAGAACTGTTGCATGCAAACCTATTGGTTTTGTCTTCTGTGTTCATGTGAATGAGCTGCATGCTGATGTGTGACTTCTGAACACCCTCATACACACCTTCTCTCTTTCTATATGAAAGCAAAAATACAGAAATTAAAAAAGGAAAAATATCTAAGTACATTGGCATAACTGATAAAGTATAACAACTATATTTATACTTTATGTAGTATTCTTGGTTGGCTTAGTACATTAAAGGAGGCCCATGTAGCATTTACTTTATGTTTTTAAACAGTAGATTCTTGTATGTTTGGATGGTACAGGATACATACATAATTCTGCAATAGTCATATGTACCCATCTCATTCAGAAGGATGTTATTCTTCTATACTCTACCATTCAAAGTCATGGTTTTCCTATTTGAACATGTTTTACTCGTTCTAGAACACACAATCAAAGGAGAGTTTTTAGAAATACTTTTCTACAATTCTATCTATTTAGATTCAGTTACTAAAACCATCGTGCCCATATTGAGATGTTGAGCTGTTGTTTATTACAGCATATGGATTGCAGTCACCATTCAAACTGTGACATGGGGACAATGCTTACATTTTAAACATTTTTTTTGTAGAAAACGTAGAGGATAGTACTGATGAAGATGCACCTTTAAACAGCCCAGGATCAGAAGGAAGGTAAGAAGGCCTTTAGAAACAATAGAGTTGACTTATTTACATAATATTTTAAATACTTTTATCTTGTTGTATCAAATAATTACCATAAAACAAATAATTTTCAATCTAATGGCCTAGTGAATAGCACTTAGAAACAGTAAATAGAAACCAAGTTAAGTTACGCTTAACCATCATACATTTTAAAATGAAAATATTGAAATATTTAAGGAACATAAATGAATTATTTTTAAATTAGTTCATTTTGACTTTAAGTATTGTCTTTCTGTATTTCCCATAGGCATATACATTTTTTGTAGTCATTGATATAGAGGAGCTATAGCTTTCTATAATAATTTTCTATTTAATCTTGTGCTTAATTATTTATTTGCATATAGCACACTGTCTTCAGATCTCATGAAGCTTTGTGGTGAAGTGAAACCTAAGAGCAAGGTAAGAAGAACTGAAAGTATCAGGTAAACATGTTTTACACTGTTATTTGTTATTGCTATTAAACACATAGGTTCAGATTTGACTCTTAATAGATTAGCAAGAGGGCCTGGTTTTACTAAAGATCTTCTTTATTTAGTTTTTTTAATCATATTTCCCTTTAAGTGGTAACTGAAAAAATTTATATTAAAAAATTTCTCTGGCCAGGTACAGTGGCTCACACCTGTAATTCCGGCATTTTGGGAGGCTGAGGCAGGTGGATCATGAGGTCAGGAGATCGAGACCATCCTGGCTAACACGGTGAAAACCTGTCTCTACTAAAAATACAAAAAAAAAAAAAAGCCATGCGTGGTGCTGGGCGCCTGTAGTCCCAGCTATTCAGGAGGCTGAAGCAGGAGAATCTCTTGAACCCGGGAGGTGACGCTTGCAGTGAGCTGAGATTGCGCAACTGCCCTCTAGTCTGGGCAACAGAGCAAGACTTCGTCACAAAAAAAAAAAAAATTCTCCTTGGTGGAAATTGGGCTTTACTGTATTCTTATATTTTTCCCACTGGATAACACAATTATGGACGGTGATTCTTAAGCTGCTGATTAACTAAATTGTAGACTGTGTAGTGCCATACAATATCATTAGATTGGCAGGAGATTTCTTAAATTTTAGCATTCGAGTGTGTTCTTAAGTATTTCTTATTTAACCGTGCCTTGAGGTGGTTTTAATAATAATCCAGTCCGTAATTATTATGTGTTAAAAACTTACAAAGCTATAATGCATATTTATAGGGTTTTTAAAAAATGATATAAATTATACACACAGTTAAATGTGTGAGCTACCTAATGGTACATATCAGGTTGAATGCGGTAGCATTTGATAGTAGGTGATTTGACTAACAATCCTACAATGTTTGAAAACAAAGAATTCTTGCGGTGCTTATTGAATATTGTTGAGTGAATGGATTGAATCAGGACCTGAAATAATAATGCTGTGCAATGGGTAGTGTATATTTAAGGCCCACAGTGGTTAATCAGGTAATGCAAATGACTAATTTAGCTGGATATACAATAACAAATGGGTCATCATTATGACTACCTGGAGAGTACATGTCCCATCTAAAAGGAAATAGCCACCATCAAGTTTTGCTCATTTTTACCATGTGGGAATATGAGCCTAAGGCTACCAGATCCTTTGTTTTTTCAAGAGAATTCTTAAATACGAATTTTTACATAAATTTCTCAGATTATTAAAACACTGGTCAAGCCAATCAAAAAACATCTCCAGGCTCTTACACATGGTCTTTGAGCTGTTGGCTTGGCAGCATGTAGTTTGTGTTTTATTATTCTAAGTGTCTAAACAGAAGTTAACAAAACTCAAAGAAAACATTCTGCTATGGTTTGGATCTAGTCCTAAGCAAAGGAGAGAATCTCTTAAGATAAATTTTATCTTTCGGGCCCTGAGAAAGCCTATTTAATTATGCCACTGTGGGACATTAGAGAGAGATGTGAAGTGGTGGCCTAAAGGTCATCTCCTAAAAGAACCCCCTGGGTTAAGAATTCCCAAGAAAAATTTCATCTCTGCTCTAGGCTCTTGGCTGTGGAGAGAATTAAGAGTGTAAAAAATGGCTACAGGGCTTTCTCTTTTCTGAAGTGCTACCTGCTACTCTGTTTGAACTGCTAAGATGCCTGAAAAGCATCTCATATCATTTCTTTTTCATTTATTGAAAAAAATGAAGTTGATTATATATTTTAAATTTGTGTGTACCAGCACTGTGTTAGGAGCTGGGGCTATACAGCTTAAAAAACAGGTTTGCTGCTTTCTAGAGGCCTATAATCTGGTAAACCACTTGATTATCTGTTCAGTGACATCAACAACTAATTGAGCAATAACCGGATAGTCACTTGGTTTTCAAGAGTAAGGAAAGGAATGCTTATAGTGAGTTTAGATTTTAGGAAAATAACCTTTACTTGCCTCAGCAGGCTGCCCAAAGCTGATACTGGCTGGTGTTATCCAGTGGGCAGATTAAACATCTCTTTAAGGTATCATGGGAAGAGGCTTACAATAACTGAAAAAAACTTGTATTAGAAAAAGAAATTAAGCATGGGAAAAAACAGGATTTAGTTGAGCTTCCCTGCAATTATCTTTTGGTTTAATGTCTTTCTTCCTTTTTTTTTTTTTTTTTTTTTTGTTAAATTATATTTTGAGGGAGCTGGCTGTAAGTGGCAGGAGAGCACAGTAATGTTGGAGGCAGACAGCCTGGCTTTGAATCTGGCTTTGTCACTTACTAGCTGTATGACCTTGGGCAAATTACTTAGCTTTTTTGCGCCTCAGTTTCCTCGATTGGGAATTGAGATAATGATATTACTCCTGCTAATATAATAATGTGTGTGGAACAGTGCCTGGCATATAAGTACAATACAAATGTTGGCTATTATTTTGTCCTCTAAAGGTTTTGTCCAGCTATAGCTCAAGCTTGTCACTATCTCACATGCTATGTTTGGCACACCTTCTAGGAAAAGACACGCTAAATGTTTTTACTTATTTCAAACTCATATAAATCTCTGTTCCTTAATCATCTTCTATGCAAGAGTTTGCTCCTGATTGCTTTTGCTTCCATTCTTTGACTAGGCCCGAAGGAGAACCACCACTCAGATGGAATTGCTGTATGCAGATAGCAGTGAACTAGCTTCAGACACTAGTACAGGAGATGCCTCCTTGCCTGGCCCTCTTACACCTGTTGCAGAAGGGCAAGAGATTGGAATGAATACAGAGACAAGTGGTACTTCTGCTAGGGAAAAAGAGCTCTCTCCCCCACCTGGCTTACCTTCTAAGATAGGCAGCATGTAAGTTTGGCCCAGCTACACTAACTTCTTTTCTTTTGGCTTTTTTTTTAAAAAAAAAAGTATGCATGTTGCTAATTTCTTATTTCTATTATTTAAAATTTATGTAAATTTGATCTCTGGTTTTCGAAGTAATTTGTTAGGTGTTGTCTCCCCTAATTTATTGGAGAGTTGAAATAATTTGAAAGGTCCTTTGTTGAATTGCTTTGTCTTGTTGCCAAGTTTTAGGATCATTCTTAAGAGTTATAATTTTTATAACATCTGAGTTGTGAATTACAGACAATACTTATATAGAAACACCTAAATTAAAGTTATACCTATAAAACTGTTATATAACTATTATGTATAAACAGAAAGTTTAGACTCTTAAATTTTCTCTAAATTACCTATATCCTAGTTTTGAGAGAGCTGTCAGGATAGTAAATCTTTGCTGACTCTTTTTAAAGAAAAAAGAAAATACCAATTACAAATTTAATAAATTTTGAACTTTCCTAATTTTTTACCTTGAAGCATATTGTTTATGTGGGATGAGTGACACCCCAAAAAATATTTGTATTGGTATTATTAAAGATTTGAAGGAGGAAATATTCTCTTTCTTATGATAATCTGAAGAAAAAACCTTCTATTCAAAATAAATCTTGCATAGACTATTTTCAATTATTATCTTGAGGACAAAGAAAGATTTTCCCACATAGTCCTGTGTGTGTGCGTATGTGTGTGTGTGCATATGTGTGCCATGTGTGCATGTGTGTGTTTTGATAGTTATATTAATATTAGATTAGTCATTCACTGGTAAAGATTGTTAACGTCATTTTTCAAACTAATCCTCACATGTGATCTAGCAGATAATTTATGGAATGAATACATCTCTGCACTGAAGAATATTCCCCCCCCCCCAAAAGTGGCACACACTATATGATCTGTGAATAATACGAAATAACAAACTTTCCACACTTGAATAGCCGTTTCTCATAATATTCTTCATTTTATGAGGATATTTCCATTGTTTTCCATTCAGTAATCCCATCTGCTACCTTTTGTTCCAGAATTAATTTTAATGATGACAGAACTTTCTTGCATGTGCTTGAGGTGGCCTATGTAATTAACCGTTGGATCTGCTGTTAGAGATTGCTAACCATTGTAGTTTATGGCTTCATTGCTTTTGTGATAAGATGAGAGTAGAAGAAATGCTTTTGGTGAAGGTAGTGATATAGAACTGAGGTCAGATTTTAGGAACTAGCATGTGTTAGGTGTTTAGCTTGTCAGATGAGTGAGACTTGGGAACTTCAAGACTAAATCTAAGGCCTGGAATCCAGATTCAGGTAATCTCTTCTATTTGTCTTTTTACATTTTAAAAATGTATCGTTTATGACAGGTTATAAAAAATATCTTTTGGCCTCTGCCTCTAGATAACTTAGTTTATAGTTTTCATAATTCACATGCTTATACTCACATATTTGTAATTCTTTATACATTGTGAGAGTTTGGTCACTCACTTAGTGCATAACTCTTCTAAGCCATTACTGCGTAACTTTTACTCAAGTGATCCTTGTACTTTAAATGATGCAGGATTGCTAAAATGTGATTTCCTGATTAGAAAAATCAAGTACACAAAATTTAATTACATTTAGTTTTCGCTTTAAATAGGAATCATGTGAACCCATTCTGGAAGTCTTGCTGTCTAATTCCTTAGTGGGTTTTTTTTCCCCCAGACTTTTTCTTTTTTTTAGGTGGAGTCTTGCTCTGTCGCCCAGGCTGGAGTGCAGTGGTGTGATCTTGGCTCACCGCAGTCTCTGCCTCCGGGCTTCAAGTGATTCTCCTGCCTCAGCCTCCCAAGTAGCTGGGATTACAGGCGCCCACCATCACACTCAGCTAATTTTTGTATTTTTAGTAGAGACAGCGTTTCACCATGTTGTCCAGGCTGGTCTTGAACTCATGACCTCAAGTGACCCATCCACCTCAGCCTCCCAAAGTGTTGGGATTACAGGTGTGAGCCACCATGCCTGGCCCAGATATTTTTTTTCTTTTTTCAGTTAAAATTCATTACCACCGTATACAAAAATTATTTTCTTGAATTTTAATTACAAGCAGACATTTGGCATTTAAAATATTTAAGGCAAGAATACTTTATTACTAAAATATACATAGATACAAATTAAATACTAGCTAAGTAAAATAATTATGTATTTTTGTATGTATGATTACCTATAGAACTATTTTGTGATTGTGTCTCAATATTAATTCGTTAAATCTCGTTGTTTCTTAAATTCTGATATGCTAATATTTTTGTTCTTACAAAACTATAAAGACAATTTTTCTTCATCTGAAATAATTACCAGTGAAATTAAAACACATCCAAAATATTTGTTGTAGCTATTTGGCAGCATATCATTGATATTTATATTCAAAGATGATAAGTTGTTATATATTTAATAAGATCACCAGTTTAAAAATTATGGTTGTTGAGCTTCCATCAACTAAAAATAACTCATGTAATATTTTCCTATGTTAGTTTTATTTTTTGTTCTCAAGTAATAATCTTTCTCAGGTTCCAGTTATTAACCTATTGCAAATGTTAAACTGTCTACCAAAGTTGTATGTGCAAATTTAGAATTAGGTAATTAAAGAATCTTATTTTACTTTAGTTCCAGGCAGTCATCTCTACCAGAAAAAAAAATTCCAGAGCCTTCTCCTGTAACAAGGAGAAAGGCATACGAGAAAGCAGAAAAATCAAAGGCCAAGGAACAAAAGCAGTAAGTGACTAATGTTTTTTACCTGCTAGACTGTATTAAATGCCTGCTGCACTTAGTGCTAAAGACAGTCATGAAATTATTTTCCAGATTTCAGCTGGCACTGTGGTTATGACTATTTGACTATAATCAAGACAGTCAAGTCAGCTTTTGGCTTGACTCAGTGGTCTAATATTCTTGGTCATATACATACTTGTAAAAATATTTGAGCACTTGTCCCTGAACGTGTCCACTTACTTATTTTCCAGTTATTTGTGTATATCATTTTAAGAGTTAATATATACTTGAGGTAAGGCTTATTAAGTCTATATTTCAAATAGTCTTCTATTAATAGAAAAATTTATAATTAATTTTGACCATCATTGCAATGTCAGCTAAAACTGACCTTGACCCTACCTCTTTACAGTAGCTGACAGAAAAACTAATAAATCATAGGGTGTGTTGTTGTGCCATTTTCTTGCTGCTCTCTCATGTTTACGTTGTTGGTATTATCCTCAGTGTTTTTTGTGTGTGTTTTGTGAGGGTTAGTTTACTTAGCAGTACATAATGTAATCTGATGATCCACTTAACTGGGCATTTAAAAATTGCAGCATGACAGCATGCAGAAGTTGATTGGATTAGAACCAGTGTTACCCTGCCACCCCTCCCTCAGTTTGCCTGTTCTGCATGTGACAGGTAGATCTAAGACATGTCCTTGAGGGAAAGCATTTATGCGAATTTACATTTAAATATTATGGAAGTAAATTACTTTAATTTCTTTAACAAAAAATAAATGTGAATATATTTAAAAGGAAGTGTTCATTTATTTTCTGTGCCTAAATGGACAATTCTATACCATCCACTACCCTGTACCAAGATGCACACTCTCCTTTTTGACCACGAGTTTAACTGACTTGAATGTCATAGAAATTATCCTTCTTATCACCCTTGCTTCCTGTACTTAAAGACGTATTTTGCCTGTTTCTACTGAATTGAATCTCTCAAGAATAATTGGGAAATGGGGATGGAGCGCATAAGTGATTTAAAAATAGATGAATGAATCAACTGAATAAGCAAACTTCTCATAAGCTCTCTGGGTCTCTTTCCTCATCTGTAAAGTGAGAAACTTGCTCTTGATTCTAAAATTGTATGATTTTAAATGTGGCTTGCTTTATTTTTATACTGACTTCTGATTTCAACAGTCAGAATCTTCTCTTTAGTGCCATCTTGTGGCCAATGTAACAAAATCCAGTGAAAAAAGATTTTAAAAATTGTTCAGAATGCATTTTATCTTACCAATAAGGAAGAGAGAAAGGAAAGAAGGAGTTCTCTAATAAAAAGATTTTTTTTAAAGAGCATGTTTCTTATAACTTTTCTAACAAATCATAACAATTAAAGCCACCTACTTTATGTTCTTTTTTTCTTGTAGCTCAGATTCTGGAACTTCAGAGGCTAGTCTTTCACCTCCTTCTTCCCCACCAAGCCGGCCCCGTAATGAACTGAATGTTTTTAATCGTCTTACTGTTTCTCAGGGAAACACATCAGTTCAGCAGGATAAGTAAGTCATTATGGAAAAGAGCCCCAATTATATATATAATATTCTGAACCTGTCAGTACAGTCTGTAGAAAACATGTAGTCATCTCTGTGTAGGCGATGGAGCCTGACTTGTGAACTCTTACCGTATTTTATGCATCTTTCCAATGGGAAAGGAACCATGCAACCAAAATTAGAGAAAATTATTTTCCTGCTGAACATTATTCCCTGTTGTAGATTTGTATTGCTATTCCTTCAGCACTTGTCTTGCCTTTTGTTTTACAAGTAAATTAGAACTGAAAAATCTTCGAGACCACTTGATGTTTAAATTTTTGAAGATTCCTTAGCTTCTATAAGACCACAAAAGCCTCTAATTTAGATAGCCTGAGTTGGAAAGAGGCAAATTACTTTACTTCTGGGGGATATAACAGTTTACAAAGACCATTGTTACATGTGCAACATGTTATTGTCATCTGATTGTTCTAGACAAGTTCACCACAAAATTTCAGTAATTGTGTTCTTGGAATAAAACAATCACCTTTACGGATGGAGAGAGTAGGACTGGGAGCGGGGTGGAGAAGTTGAAGGGATGTGGAAAATGTAATTGTCATCAAATTTGAAATGACAAAGTATCCACACATTGAGCCAGAATCTCTCTTGCAAGAATGCCGTACTAACAATACTGCCATAAGGTATTTATTAACTCTGACTTGTCTGCTTGGACTTGGAATGATAATGATTGTTTTCTGCTATTACCACCCTGTATGTATCAATAATCTCTAAAATTTATAGGATGCCATTTAAGATCTGTCTGGCATGTTTAGGTTATTTTAAATGGCTCTATAAACTTAGAGAATCATGCCATAATTTTTAGAGAAGTATAAATATGCTTAATTTATGGATAATTCTTTTATTTATGGATCCTTCATTAGATTTTAATATGGTTTAATTAGTAGAAGACATGTTCTTTAAATTGATATAGGTAGGTAAATATTTTCCTATGTTATTAAACAAAATACTCTTTAACATTGTAAGTTATTTCTGTCATTAATTGAGAAAAGTTGAACATTAGGAATAGTTTTGGGAAGTCAAGTTTCACTAGGTATATGAAGAGTTGCTAAATTTGTGTCTACCTTGCCTTCACAGTCAGAACATTTTCTGTCAGTCTTTTGGTAATCCTGACAACCTAATCACAGTTCCATATTTTTTACTGAAACACTTTATGAGCTACCAATAATTTGACTCTTTTGTCATCTCTATAAACTAAAATCTAGAATAACTGACTACTCTACACTTTCAAAAACTTGCCTACCTCCTTACATTACTTTCTCTGGGGCTACTTTTTGAGACTACCATATCCCACTAGCAAGACGCAGATCCCGCACATTGTTTCTAGTTACATTCTATGCCAACACTCACCATATCCTCATTCTCCTCAAGCCTGTTGTACAGTCTAAATAGATTTTCATAATAACCAGACTCACTGCAGTCTTGGAGGCCTCAAGGTAGGGCTAACAAGAGTGACTTGTCTATTTTAAAAGTCCACTAAAGTACCCCAGCTATTATTAAGATGCTCTCTAGTCAAAAGAACTCAGTGTTTTTGAAATAAGCTAAAACCAAAGGTTGTTAAATTTTGAGTGACTTGCTTTCTATGCAAAAACACAATCTATTTGTGTAACTTCAACATTAGCGTCTGTATCTAAAGTAATCATTATCAAGATGAATGAAATTGATGAACTGTTATTGAAATGGGAAAATTTTTCCAGGACTAGCCAAATTAAATGGAGCAAACCTTCAAGGGCTATATCTCATGTACTTGATATTGTTCTTCTCCAAGGACTAAATTTCAGAAGTGAGGATAGATTTTGTATATCAGTATTAGAAAAATTGTAGTCCCCAAAGTTTTGCTAGAAGACATAAATATCAAACTCTTTACGTGACTTAGCTATACCTTAAATATGCTAATATCCAGTGCAAATAGAAAAGCAGGGCACTATGAAGGAAATGTTTGCTATATATCTGTTATTCATGCTGTTGATTTTGAGTCCAGAGTCAGTGTCCTTACCTGTTGACATCTGTATTCTTTCTCTCATAATTCTAACTCTTTCACTATAGGTCTGATGAAAGTGACTCCTCTCTGTCGGAGGTACACAGGTACTTTCTTTCCTGCCTTTCCTACATTCTGGAATTTCATTGATGTTCTAAAATGCCTTCCTAGAAATTCTAAGCAAGTTTCTTTTTTGTTGCATGCATCACTTGCTGTAAATCATATAAATGCACTAATATTTCTAAACATGATAATTTTAATACATTTTTGTGATCATACCTTTTAGATAAAGTAGTGGGTTTTTTTGTATAATAGTTTAAAAATTGTGATACCTGTTTTCTGTCTGTAATCTAAATCTTTTCTTTAAAAGAAATCAAGTTTTGTGAATATTGATGTCAAGAAGGTTTCTTATTCTCAACAATTAAGTATTTCTAATGCCTCAAAGTATGTGAGGTAGATAAGGTATTTTTTTTTTGTTGGTTTAGCAATTTTAAGTAAAAAGATTATATGATTAAAAATAAAAGTATGCTAGAGAAAAAAAGGATACTGTTGTACCAAAAATTAAAAAAAATAAGAAATAAACACTAAGGAAGCATTTTTTTAAATGAATATTTTTAAGAATAGGTGCAGCTTTAAAAATAACTGGTATTTTTTTTCTCATGTTATGGATTTTTCTGGGGGTCCTTAACTTCTCTTTCCCTTTCTCTCTGTCTCATTCCCTTTCACCATTATCATTTTATGTCCTCCCTCTTTGCACTTGTTTTCCTTGTTTTACGGCCATTTTGCTGATCATCAGCAGATCCTCCAGAAGGTAGGCAGGGGAAGGGAGAGGAAATTAATTTCATTTCCAGTATGAAAAGACCTTACAGGTTTGCATGGGACAATAATAAGTGTTTGTTTATTTTTTTCTCCTTCAGATCAAGTCTGTTGTACAAATTTGCCATATTTAACCTTAAACTCTTTTAAAGTTGATTTTGTATTTCAAAATATGAATAGATTAATTTGAATAGAGAAATAAATACCATGGCTATATGTTTCTGATATCTATAAGTTTCTGTTATCTTTGGTAGTTTATATAAAATATTAATCCTAATATTCTGAATATTTAAGAACATTTTAAAGTATCTAATTAATAAAACACTATGTTTAATATTGAGATTCCTTTTTCTCAAAAGACTGAATAACAAATGACATAAAAATACATAAGAATCAAAAAAAGACATCCTGATCTCCAGGAAATAACTGTGCAATACATAAGTCACTGGGGCAAATATTTACTGAGTATTTTATGATAGTATAACCTTTGATATGACAGAATTGTGTTGGATGTTACATTTAATATTAATGTAACATAAGGGAAACATTTAATAGATTATTAGGATAAAGCTTGTAATCTGAAGGAAATAAACCTTTGGAAACACAGTATTACATATCTGAGGGTACAGTTTAGTTTTTTCTTAAGATTTGTCATTAAATGCACATTGAAAATAGTTCTTAGGCTGTTAACATGAATTGTTTTCTTACAACCAGCTTTTTGACCTATACATACATATATATTTTCTGTTTGAGAATTAACAGTAGCAACCTACTATTCTTTAGAATCATACCTTTACAATATTTGAAACCATATTTTTAAATTTGATGGCTTCAGTTCATATCTATGAACCTTAAGGCATCAAAATTTCAAAATGGCAGATTCAGACTTTTGAGCAGATCTTGCTCCAGTTTCAGTTTTAATCTGGTTAAATTATTAGATTATAAATTACTGAGCATCAGTTTCAATAATCTCAAATTGACACATGTATGCAAATCATGGCATCAGATTTCATAATTATATATCCAAAGATAATAATTCCTTATGTCGTTTATAGGGATAAGAAACTCCTATCACTTTTGTGATCATTATACCCAGACCCTAAAAATAAATGTTTTTTCTCCCCAACTCTAAATTTACCTCCTTTAAATTTCCATTCGTTAGTCTTCATCAGCCCTTTTTTCCCTTACCAGAATTAATTTTATGTATCTTTTTGTTTATATATGACAGCTCTTCAAATATTCAGCGCTTTTAAATTATGCTATTGTATCCTCTCTCCAGTAAATGTTATTTTATCAGCTCAATAGTTTCATCATCTGTTCCTTATGTAATATAGTCTACAGATCCTTCATTCTGCTTCTACTGTTTTATAAAGGCTCCAATTTTTCAATGTTCTTCTTAAAATGGGACATCTAAAACTACACCTCATTCCATATATGGCCTACATAGAATGCAGTAAGCCTATCGCTGTCTTTCTCCTGAAATATTTATTTCTATTAAACAAATCATTGATAGTGAGTAGGCATATAAAATAAATGAATTTTGTTTCAGTGATTTTGTTCAGGCAATATAATGTCCAGCTCTTTAATATGTCCCTTTAATAAGCGTGCCACTTCTCCCTAGGGCTAGGGAAAGATTGACTAGATACTAAAGATCTTCCAGATCAGCCGTGACTTTGACTCGTTAGGTGTGACTCTTCAACTACCTGTGGAAATACTTTACTCTGACAGTTCCATACTTATTCACACTGTCCACAAGTCAACATATATTGTGAATATGACATTCCCTTAAATTGGTATCTATTAACCCTACAAAAAACTTTCCCCATGAGATTGATGAGCCCATGTTATCTTTTGTTGGTGAGCATTTATTTTTAAGTGGATAGTGATTTGCTTAATGTATTCCTCTGTGAGACTCAACAAGAAGTTGAGTTTCTGAATTCCACGTTTTTCCTGCTTTTTGGAAGATCAGGTCTACATGTTTTGTCCCTTTTTTTGATCTTTGTGATTTCTTAGAGTACTGACAAGGATTTTGCCTACACAATGGCATATACTTTCAAAATCCTGTGATATAATGATTTAAAAACAGAAATACCTGAATTTATTGAATATATATCCATCGTCAGCTCTAACTTATCTTGGGCTCATGTTTCTTAATCATTTCTGCCCTCTTGTATCTCGAAGATTCTTCTCTTTCATTAAGAAGATGGAAACAAAACAGTTTTCCTTTATCCCTGTATTTGTCCTAATATTATGCCATTTGTCTTACATAATGGACATAATTCAGCATAATTTGAAACATATAATGCTTTGAGCGAAGGTACGTTAGACTGTTTGTCATGTCTTAATTCATTATCATCTTTAGCCTCCCCAACACCATTATTTTAATTCAGACCCTATCTTAAACTCCTTTGGGAGAGGACAATGTTTTGATAATCTTTATATTTCCATAGTACATAGCCCAGTGCCATAAAGCAGAAACTTATGAGAAAGCTCCCTAAAGAGCTTCATTGTTTTTAATTTTTAATTTTTAATTTCTGCAGGTACATAGTAGATATATATTTATGGGGTACATGAGACATTTGGGTACAGGCATACAATGTACAATAATCATATCGTGGAGAATGGGGTAGCCATCCCCTCAAGCAATTATCCTTTGTGTTACAAACAATCCAATTACACTCTTTTAGTAGTTCTAAAATGTACGATTATTATCAACTATAGTCACCTTGTGGGCTATCAAATAGTAGGTCTTACTTATTCTTTCTATTATTTTTGTACCCATTAAACATCCCCACCTCTCCCAAACCCCACTACCCTACCCAGCCTCTGGTAACCATCCTTCTACTCTCTATGTCCATGAGTTCAGTTGTTTGATTTTTAGATCCTATAAATAAGTGAGAATATCCAATGATATCCTCTTTCTGTGCCTGGCTTATTTTACTTAACATAATGGTCTCCAGTTCTGTCTATGTTGTTGCAAATGATATGATTTCATTCTTTTTTTATGGTTGAATAGTACTCCATTGTGTGTATGTACCACATTTTCTTTATCCATTCATTGTTAAGTTCTCATTCTTTTAAAATTTTCTTTGAGATTGTCAGTTTTTTCTTTAAGTTTTTGATATTTTTGACCCATTGTCCCTTTAGAATTTCTGTTCATTCAATTATTCTTATCTTCGATTTTTGTTTGAAATCTGCTTTCTTAGTATTTTAGGTGGCATATAAGTTACACTTTCTCCAGCATGTTCCTTTACACCCCAGCTTGACGTAGAATTATGTTTTCCTGTTATTTGACATTTCTGCTTCTTCCTTATTTGTCAGAATTCAGTACACTCAAATAATTCCCAAATGTGGTTTCATTAAACCTTGGAGAGATGAAATTGTTAATAAGAAAATCTAGATGTATTATAGTCTTTGCTCTTTGCAGAATGTAGCTGTTAGCAGATGCCTGATTAGTTGATATACTCCATTACTGTTACTATTTCACACTTTGTCCTTTTGCTTAAAAGACAGCAGTCTGGATTTTATTACTACTTACTTATAAAGACTTCTTAAAGTTAGGGGAAAAAAAACAAAACTAGTCTCATGATATAGTCTCATGATATTTAAGTCAGTCTTGGTTTGTTTGTTTTTTCCCCACCTTAGGGGCATAATCAACCCATTTCCAGCTTCAAAAGGAATCAGAGCTTTTCCACTTCAGTGTATTCACATAGCTGAAGGACATACAAAAGCTGTGCTCTGTGTGGATTCTACTGATGATCTCCTCTTCACTGGATCGAAAGGTGCCAGTAATTATCTAATGTAGATATTTAATAGCTTTAAAAAAATTACATTTTTAACATGCTCTAGAAAGCTATTTAAGACCAGAAAGAATCAGATAATCTGGTTCAACTCCTGAATGTAAAACATGTAAAATTATTGCATAGTTGAGCAGCAAGTAAAACCTCTGTTGAAGTTTTGTAAATACACTGATGACAGAATACATCTGTCTACAGTATTTGGGCATGTACTGCATGTAGGGTCCTGAATTTTGAAATGCAGGTTATATAAAAATCTATAAAAGGCTATTTAAATGTACAATATGGGAAAGAATAAGATGCGTAGCAACCACTATTTCTGCAACACTTACTACATATCAGGGGCTATGCTAGGCAGTATGCTAATACTAATATATCTCACTTAATTCTCACAACAATCTCAATGAGATACATATTGCATCCTCATTTTGTAGACAAAGAAACTCAGGCTTCAAGTGAATAAATACTTTTCTCAGGTAATTTAGCTAGTAAGTGGAAGAACCAGGATTAGAAACCTCGGTATACCCTTCTCCAATCCTGCACTCTTAACCCCTTTGGTACAATTGCAAGTAACTGGAAACCAGCTATAAATGCTTTGAAGAATTCTAGACTAAGAGTTTTGGGGTTCTGGAAAAGAAAGAAATTATGCCCAGCTGTGAGAAACAAGGAAGGCTTTGGCAAGGAGTCATTTAGGATGTACTTTATAGGATGGTTTGGATATTGACAAAAATGAATAAATCAAGATTACAGAATAACATAAGCAGAGACATGAAGATCAAAGTGGAGCATGTTTGGAAACTAATTCTACTTGGGTTGAAAAATAGAATATGTATAAGAGAAGTGCTGGTCATTGAGGCTAGAAAGGTGAAAAGCAAGCATATACAGGAATTCAGGGAGCTCATAAAAGTTTTTAGCATTTAGGGATAGTCCAAGATTCACTTTAATCAACAAATATTTATTTCTCATTGTCTATGAGGGAAGTATAAGATCCCAGCTAGAACTTATGAATTTAAGGTAAAAGAAATTCCCTAATTAAAAAAAAAAGTTCTTTGAAAATACTGTATTTTTCTAATGATTCAAATTAAATGTATCTCTCCAGTATAACTAGATATTCAACATATCAGAAAAAGAAGAATAGTTTTGTGATTATGTTTTTGGGTCAAAAATAAAATTTATATAGTCATTGACCCTTGGGGGGAAAAATGTGTGTATATTTACTAGTGTAGAATGTTGTGAAGAGGTGGGAATATGATCAGAGAAGAATGTTTTGAAGAGGCTGATCTGAGACTGCCACTCTAAATTCAGGGGCAATTTGAAGCAAGACTCTTTTGTTATGACCATTTCAAAATTGTTCATAAATATTTTTTCAATACCACATGATACATACACCAGACATCCCAGACTTTTATCTGATCCTTTATACATACCTTGTCTTTGAGCCTGTTGCAGAGGGTCAAGGATGACGTTAGTTGTCATCCTCGTTGTATGTTAATTACTATTTTCGTTTCCTTCCCATAGAAGAGAAATTGTTTAAATAATTTTTATTATTAATAGAACCTAAAGTAGTTCATATTAACAGTGTTTTTTTTTTGTTATTATTATTTGTTTGTTTTAGATCGTACTTGTAAAGTATGGAATCTGGTGACTGGGCAGGAAATAATGTCACTAGGGGGTCATCCCAACAATGTCGTGTCTGTAAAATACTGTAATTATACCAGTTTGGTCTTCACTGTATCAACATCTTATATTAAGGTGTGGGATATCAGAGATTCAGCAAAGTGCATTCGGACACTGACGTAAGTAACTTGAAGACAAAGAGCATAAAGGAGGAATATCTCTTCTTCTTCTTTTTTTTTTACAAAATATAAGAAAAGAGAGGACTATAAATGCATTTTAATTTTTGTATACCTGTTCACTTCCTAGAGGATATTAGAAGTGTTCACAATGAAAAGCACAGATAAAATAAGAGGGGGAAAAATTTGACAAATGAAGTATGAGAGCCTGGTATTAAACAGAAAGGGATAAGCCATATTTGATCGGTGACTAAGTATACATTTCATGTTTTCTCCCTCCCAAATATAAGGTATTACATTTTAATACTATTTCTTATTTGATAGAGTTCAATGTTTTATATTACTTGCTTCAAATAACTACCATTCCTTGGGAAATGACTGAAATAACCATGGTAGGTAGTGAAGAAGTACTTATAACCTTTAATTAACAGAGATTGAAAAGCTGAGAGTGTTTTTTAAGGACTGAGACTGCTTTGGTGTGAGTGCAAATTTCATAACTCTAGGTGATGTTGGATAATTGGAGGATGAATTTGTTTTTTCTGTGCTCATTATCGTATTTGTCTTTAGAAGTGTAGAACAAGTGATTCTTTTTGCTGTGATATTGATGAATTATTTTAATAATCAAAATTGATGTAAACTCGGTAATCATTTAAATGAGAGAAGAGAGCATAAGAAAGGTTAATTTTTACTAATTTGTAGAGATAGTAGAGACTATTTATAGTGCTGTTTTGTAATTTGAGAACATTATTCTTTGTACTGAATACAAGTCTTGAAAATCTTGTAGAAAAATATTACTATTATATCATATATTAAGATATAACATATCTTATGGTAGAAATTTACCAATTCAATTGAATCACTAAAGTCAAATTTGAAAAGATTGATTATGGCTTAATATTCTAGAAGTTAGCTAAAAAAATGTTTCAAAATTAAAAAAAAATTTCACCTAGAATTTATCTGAAGAAACAGGCATACACTATATTTAAGGCTTTAGATACTCCATCTGTGATTCAGTTAAAGTAAATGAAAACTGCAAATAATTCAAAAGGTCTCCATTGTCTTTAATCCACAAAGGCAATTCTTACACACAAAAGACTATTGGTAAGCCTGGCCCTCAGGTGGAGGGGGGTGGTGCTTCTGGAAGCTGTAGGAAAATAAATTACTTTTGTGGCAACGTATCATTTGTTGATTTTTTTTTTTTTTTTTGAGATGGAGTCTTGCTCTGTCATCCAAGTTGGAGTGCAGTGGTGCATTCTTGGCTCACTGCCACTCCCACCTCCCAGGTTCAAGTGATTCTCCTGCCTCAGCCTCCCGAGTAGCTGGGACTATAGGCATGCACCACCACCCCCAGCTAATTTTTTGTATTTTTAGTATAGACGGGGTTTCACCATGTTGGCCAGGCTGGTCTCAAACTCCTGACCTCAGGTGATCCACCTGCCTTGGCCTCCAAGTGCTGAGATTACAGGCGTGAGCCACTACACCCAGCCATTTGTTGATTTTTTTTTTTTTATCTTTTCTGAAAGATGTTTTAGTGCTTCCTAACTTAGGGCCTGGAATTACTAGTATACCAAGTAAGAATTTTAAATCATGTAATCTTATTTTATTCATTCATCTCTTCACTTACCAAATATTTATTTATATGTGCCAGCTCTGTGTTAGGTGCTGTGCTAGGTACTATGCGTACAGTGACAAAAGGACACTGTTCTTGTTGCCTACAGCCAGTTTCCCGGGAATTCAAGGAATTCTAAGCCAAACCCAAGTCCAGGAATGTGACTTTTTTGCTTTGTTTGTATCTCTTAAGGTCTTCAGGTCAAGTTACTCTTGGAGATGCTTGTTCTGCAAGTACCAGTCGAACAGTAGCTATTCCTTCTGGAGAGAACCAGATCAATCAAATTGCCCTAAACCCAACTGGCACCTTCCTCTATGCTGCTTCCGGAAATGCTGTCAGGATGTGGGATCTTAAAAGGTAGATATTTTTAAGAAAACATACCTCTTGCCTATGGCAAATACAACTTCAGATATTAATAACATTAGTGCATGTGAAGTCCAATTTTTATGACCCCAGAAGTTAATGTAAAATCATAGGCTTTTTTTTTTCAGCATATACCTCTAAATGTCTCTTGTGTCCTTATTAACAAACTGACAATTTTCTCTTTTTTTAATCTCCATTGCTTGGAAAATAAGTATAGGGGGAAAAATAAAATTAAAACATTACAATTTCTTAATATTTGCCTACAAGTCATGTTGTATACTAGAAGGAAGCCAAGATTCTCATCCTAGTTTCACCAGTACTCTTGATAGAGTTATTTTTGCAACATCACTTAAATATCATATCTTAAATGTTTTCATTGATAAAATTAAATTAACAACTTGAGCATAAAGTCCTCACAGAATTTTTGTGAATATAAAATAAAATATTTGTAAACTATGAAGTATTAAGAAGATAAAATAGTTAAAAAGAAAAAAATGATAAATTAAAATTTAAGGCATTACATCTTTCATTCGATTTTTATTTCCTATGAAGTGTGAGTTTTTTTCCTTTAGTTGAGTATTTATGTTAGCTTGTTTTCTAGTTCTTAAAATTTTGGCAGCAAGGGAACATTCACTTATTAGTTAACAAATACTTATTCAACCCAAATATGTCAGGCATTGCACCAACAGTGTGGTGAGTACTGACAGTGAAGATAGAGCAAGACAAATGTGGCTGGTTGTGAACTCCTGGGCTCAAATGTTTCTGACACCTAAGCCTCCCAAAGCGCTGGGATTACAGGCAGGAGCCACTGTGCCCAGCCTTGATCTACCTTCTTAGAGTTCATCTTATAATGGAGAATAAAGGCCATTAAACAGGCTATTACAGGATTCTTAGTAACATTTCCGATTCAGGTAACATGGGGTGCCTCTTATCCAGAAGGGATTTGCCAATGGTAAATCAAATGGATGTTTTTTTGAAAAACTTTGAGAAAAACTAGTGTTATAATTTATAACATTTAAGGCATGTTACAGTATGACTGACAAAGTATGATAAACATAATTTGTAGATAAATAGATAAGAGAAAAACCATGGTCCTAAATACTATATTATAAATAAAATGTAGAAAATTGAAAACAGTACTTTTTTAAGAAAATAAGAAAAGAGGTGAGGACTTGGCTTATTCTTGAAGTTACTGAATTTGACTCATAGTAAGAGCACCATAGAAGAAATAGTCAAAATTATGACACAAAGCAGAAAAGATACCAGCTTTTCAAAATCTTTGTACTTTTTAATTTGCTGGTTGATTTCAGTAAGATATTACTAATTAAATGTAGATCTTAACAAAGGAACTAAAAGAATATTTTTCAAGAAACTGTAATATCTTAAAAGCTAGATACATGTCTTTATTCCAGCAGCTTGATTTGAGGTAGGACTGTGAAACAAAGGTTCATTCTTGCCCTCTGACAACTGACATTACCCAGTTTTCTACCAGCCACATAGCTGGTCATTTTCATATCTTTATAATAATTGATGAAATTATTTTGACCACTTATTTTCTGATGTACACATCCACACATATGTGTGTATATAGATATATGTATGTATATATGTGCATATATGATGTACATGCACTTACGTGTATTTGTGAAAATGTGTGTGCAATAAAATAATTTTACTTTCTCAGTATTGTTACTGATTTTGTAATTACATCAGTGATATTATCATTTTATTTGAAATTCAAATTGGACCTAATCAGCCCTATTCAGACATTTAGCAGATTAATGTTTAGGTGGATTTAGGTTGGAGTTAAAATTAATAATTTTTTAGACTTCTGCTGCTTTTTTGCTTGCCTAAATGACATTAGTCAGCTTTAGAATAACTTATTTATGACTCTCCCATTTGCATCATAGATTGTATTAGTTTTGACTAATTTGAACAGAGTTTCGTAGACGTGGAGCTAAAATAAAAAAAGCTGGTGATGCTGTATGTTTATTGCAGCACTATTCACAATAGCAAAGACTAGGAATCAACCCAAATGTCCACCAGTGATAGACTGGATTAAGAAAATGTGGCACATTACACTATGGAATACCATGCAGCCATAAAAGAGGATGGATTCATGTCCTTTTTAGGGACATGGATGAAGCTGGAAACCATCATTCTCAACAAACTATTGCAAGGACAGAAAACCAAACACCACATGTTCTCATTCATAAGTGGGAACTGAACAATGAGAACACTTGGACACAGGAAGGGGAACATCACACACCAGGGCCTGTTGAGGGGTAGGGGGTAGGGGGAGGGATAGCATTAGGAGATACACCTAATGTAAATGTCAAGTTAATGGATGCAGCACACCAACATGACACATGTATACATATGTAACAAACGTGCACATTGTGCACATGTACCCTAGAACTGAAAGTACAATAAACAAAAAAAAGAAAGAAAGAAAGAAAAAAAAGCTGGTGATGCACACCTGTAAGTCCCAGCTACTGGGGAAGCTGAGGTGGGAGGAGGATTGCTTGAGGTCAGGAGATTGAGACTGCAGTGTGCCATGATCGTGCCTGTGAATAGCCACCGCACTTCAGCCTGGCAACGTAACAGAACCCCACCTTTTTTTTTTTTTTTTTTTCTTGAGATGGATTCTTGCTCTGTCACCCAGGCTGGAGAGCAGTGGCACGATCTCAGCTCACTGCAACCTCCCCCTCCCAGGTTCAAGCGATTCTCCTGCCTCAGCCTCCTAAGTAGTTGGGATTACAGGCACCTGCCACCACATCAGCTAATTTTTGTATTTTTAGTAGAGACAGGGTTTCACCATGTTGGCCAGGCTGGTCTCAAACTCCTGGCCTCAGGTGGTCTGCCCGCCTTGGCCTCCCAAAGTGCTGGGATTACAGGCATAAGCCACCGCACCCAGCCCAAGACCCCATCTCTAAACATGTAAAAAGAAAAAAAAGTGAACTATTTTATGAAAGAATGTAGATTGTCTATGTTGAGGCTTAGTCCCATAAGAAATATTTTTAAATAAGACCATTTTTCTTTATTTTTAAAGGTTTCAGTCTACAGGAAAGTTAACAGGACACCTAGGCCCTGTTATGTGCCTTACTGTGGATCAGATTTCTAATGGACAAGATCTAATCATCACTGGCTCCAAGGATCATTACATCAAAGTATGTATAAGAGACTTTCTGAATTATATTTGTCTATCAAGTGATAATTTTGAAGTATTCAGATTCATCTAGGTCCTCTTTCTCTTAATTTTCTTTTTTCCTTTCTAGTCTTTGTTTTTTCTTTTTAATCTTTTCCTCAGTCATAGTTAGTGGTTTTATCATCTTATTATTCAATCATGCATTCTCATTTTTCATAGAAGAAAGGTTGGAAACAATTTTAAAGCTCTTTTAGCTCAGTCTTCCAACTCATACATGAGTCTTATTGTCAAGATCTTTTATCCTGAAAATATTACGATCTTCAGAATTTTTTTAAATTAGCAGATAAAGTAAGGAAAGATGCATAGTTTGATTTTAAAAATGTTAAATTTAAATGCTTAATGAAATACTAATAAAGGAAATTCACATGGCTAGAAGGCCATTAGAAATTCAAGTCTAGAGTTTAAGTTGTGACTAGAGATGTAGGTTTGGGAGCCATTCAAAGAGAACCAGATGTTCGAGGAGTCAAGAGTTGATGATGTGGCCAAGGTGGAGAGAAGTTGACTGGGAACTCAGCCTTGGGGAATATCTGTGAGAACCAATAGGAAGAAGGTAAGAAAGAGAGGTAGGAAGAATGTAAGTACTCATTCTAGAAACTTTGATTAAGATATGAGAAATGGGTTAATGACTTGAAAATAGAATAGTTAAGAAAGGAAGATTTTATATCGTAGAGACGTGAACATATTTATGTACTTAGGAATTGGGCTTAGTGGAGAGGGAAAGAGTGAGGAGAAAACTGAAGTGGTGGCAATTGATGAAGGTGGTAGGGGGAGTTAGATCATAGATGTGAACATTGAAGATAAGTAAGTATACTTTAGCTTCTGATAAAGAAGGGAAGGGTAAGAAGAAATTTGAAGATAAAAAGAAACCTTTAGAATGGAAGAGAGTGTCTAAAAAGTTTATTTTTTATTACACTAGCCTTTTCAGGAAGGCACAAGGTTATGGGCCAAGAGAGATGAGGGCAACTGAGGAAGGTGAAAAGGTTTTGAACAGCAGCTTTGGGGAATTGGAGATGACCTCCGGGACTGCAAAGTTACCTAATAGTCATTAAATAATAACCATATTTTTTGTTGAATTTCACCTGGATTTATATGTAATATTTTTATTATTAAATATATCATTTGTGCAGTTATACATAAAAAAAATGGTTTCCTTTCTTTTTTTTCATAGAGAACATTCTTTATTTATTGAGCATTTACTATGTGCCAAGTACTTTTCATGCATCTCATCACTTAAGCTTATCAGCATCTCCAGCAACTATTGGGTAGGTAGGATCCATGAGCCCATTTTGTAAAAAGAAAACTGAAGTCCAAAGCATTTAAGCAACTTGCCCAGGACTTGAACTCAGATCTATTTGAAATTCCATTCAGATGTTTAACAATACTAAACTGCCTCCCTCCATTGTACTCTGAAGTGAGTCATATTCTTAGCTATGTGTCCCAAGCAGGCATATGTGGAGTATTTTATAGCTGTGTGTACCATTTATAACAACTTCTTCATGGTGGTGTGAGGCATTTCAGAGCATTATATAAGACAGTCTCTTCATGTTTGTGCTGTTTTTAAATTAGACTTGGTGCAAGCCAAGAAGCCGCCAAGGGCATTTTATTATTATTATTATTCTTTATGTTCTAGGGTACATGTGCGCAACATGCAGGTTTGTTACATATGTATACATGTGCCATGTTGGTGTGCTGCACCCGTTAACTCGTCATTTACATTAGGTATATCTCCTAATGCTATCCCTCCCCACTACCCGCTCCCCACAATAGGACCCGGTGTGTGATGATCCCCTTCCTGTGTCCAGGTGATCTCATTGTTCAATTCCCACCTATGAGTGAGAACATGCGGTATTTGGTTTTCTGTTCTTGCGATAGTTTGCTGAGAATGATAGTTTCCAGCTGTGTCTATGTCCCTACAAAAGACACGAACTCATCCTTTTTTATGGCTGCATAGTATTCCATGGTGTATATGTGCCACATTTTCTTAATCCAGTCTGTCACTGATGGACATTTGGGTTGATTCCAAGTCTTTGCTATTGTGAATAGTGCCGCAATAAATATATGTGTATATGTGTCTTTAGAGCAGCATGACTTACAATCCTTTGGGTATATCCCCAGTAATGGGATGGCTGGGTCAAATGGTATTTCTAGTTCTAGATCCTTGAGGAATCGCCACACTGTTTTCCACAATGGTTGAACTAGTTTACAATCCCACCAACAGTGTAAAAGTGTTCCTATTTCTCCACATTCTCTCCAGTACCTGTTGTTTCCTGATTTTTTTAATGATTGCCATTCTAACTGGTGTAAGATGGTATCTCATTGTGGTTTTGATTTGCATTTCTCTGATGGCCAGTGATGATGAGCATTTTTTCATGTGTCTGTTGGCTGTATGAATGTCTTCTTTTGAGAAGTGTCTGTTCATATGCTTTGCCCACTTTTTGATGGGGTTGTTTGTTTTTTTCTTGTAAATTTGTTTGAGTTCTTTGTAGGTTCTGGATATTAGCCCTTTGTCAGATGAGTAGATTGCAAAAATGTTCTCCCGTTCTGTAGGTTGCCTGTTCACTCTGATGGTAGTTTCTTTTGCTGTGCAGAAGCTCTTTAGTTGAATTAGATTCCCATTTGTCAATTTTGGCTTTTGTTGCCGTTGCTTTTGGTGTTTTAGACATGAAGTCCTTGCCCATGCCTATGTCCTGAGTGGTATTACCTAGGTTTTCTTCTAGGGGTTTTATGGTTTTAGGTCTAAGATTTAAGTCTCTAATCCATCTTGAATTAATTTTCATATAAGGAGTAAGGAAAGGATCCAGTTTCAGCTTTCTACTTACAGTTAGCCAATTTTCCCAGCACCATTTATTAAATAGGGAATCCTTTCCCAATTTCTTGTTTTTGTCAGATTTGTCAAAGATCAGATGACTGTAGATGTGTGGTATTATTTCTGAGGGCTCTGTTCTCTTCCATTGGTCTATATCTCTGTTTTGGTACCAGTACCATGCTGTTTTGGTTACTGTAGCCTTGTAGTATAGTTTGAAGTCAGGTAGCATAATGCCTCCAGCTTTGTTCTTTTGGCTTAGGATTGCCTTGGCAATGCAGGGTCTTTTTTGGTTCCATATGAACTTTAAAGTAGTTTTTTCCAATTCTGTGAAGAAAGTCATTGGAAGCTTAATGGGGATGGCATTGAATCTGTAAATTACCTTGGGCAATATGGCCATTTTCACAATATTGATTCTTCCTATCCATGAGCATGGTATGTTCTTCCATTTGTTTGTGTCCTCTTTTATTTCACTGAGCAGTGGTTTTTAGTTCTCCTTGAAGGGGTTCTTTACATCCCTTGTAAGTTGGATTCCTAGGTATTTTATTCTCTTTGAAGCAATTGTGAATGGGAGTTCATTCATGATTTGGCTCTCTGTTTGTCTGTTACTGGTGTATAAGAACGCTTGTAATTTTTGCACATTAATTTTGTATCCTGAGACTTTGCTGAAGTTGCTTATCAGCTTAAGGAGATTTTGGGCTGAGACAATGGGGTTTTCTAAATATACAATCATGTCATCTGCAAACAGGGACAATTTGACTTCTTCTTTTCCTAACTGAATACCCTTGATTTCTTGCTTTTGCCTGATTTCCCTAGCCAGAACTTCCAACACTATGTTGAATAGGAGTGGTGAGAGAGGGCATCCCTGTCTTGTGCCAGTTTTCAAAGGGAATGCTTCCAGTTTTTTCCCATTCAGTATGATATTGGCTATGGGTTTGTCATAAATAGCTCTTATTATTTTGAGGTACGTTCCATCAATACCGAATTTATTGAGCGTTTTTAGCATGAAGGGCTGTTGAATTTTGTCAAAGGCCTTTTCTGCATCTATTGAGATAATCGTGTGGTTTTTGTCTTTGGTTCTGTTTATATGTTGGATTATGTTTATTGATTTGCGAATGTTGAACCAGCCTTGCATCCCAGGGATGAAGCCCACTTGATCATGGTGGATAAGCTTTTTGATGTGCTCCTGGATTCGGTTTGCCAGTATTTTAAGGAGGATTTTTGCATCGATGTTCATCAGGGATATTGGTCTAATTTCTCTTTTTTTGTTGTATCTCTGTCAAGCTTTGGTATCACGTGATGTTGGCCTCATAAAATGAGTTAGGGAGGATTCCCTCTTTTTTTATTGATTGGAATAGTTTCAGAAGGAATGGTACCAACACCTCCTTGTACCTCTGGTAGAATTCGGTTGTGAATACTTCTGGTCTTGGACTTTTTTTGGTTAGTAGGCTATTAATTATTGCCTCAATTTCAGAGCCTGCTATTGGTCTATTCAGGGATTCAACTTCTTCCTGGTTTAGTCTTGGGAGAGTGTAAGTGTCCTGGAAATCATCCATTTCTTCTAGGTTTTCTAGTTTATTTGCGTAGAGGTGTTTATAGTATTCTGTGATGGTAGTTTGTATTTCAGTGGGGTCGGTGGTGATATCCCCTTTATCATTTTTTATTGTGTCTATTTGATTCTTCTCTTCTTCTTTATTAGTCTTGCTAGCGGTCTGTCAATTTTGTTGATCTTTTCAAAAAACCAGCTCCTGGATTCATTGATTTTTTGGAGGGTTTTTTGTGTCTCTATCTCCTTCAGTTCTGCTCTGATCTTAGTTATTTGTTGCCTTCTGCTAGCTTTTGAATGTGTTTGCTCTTGCTTCTCTAGTTCTTTTAATTGTGATGTTAGGGTGTCCATTTTAGATCTTTCCTGCTTTCTCTTATGGGCATTTAGTGCTATAAATTTCCCTCTACTCACTACTTTAAATGTGTCCCAGAGATTCTGGTATGTTGTATCTTTGTTCTTATTGGTTACAAAGCACATCTTTATTTCTGCCTTCATTTTGTTATGTACCCAGTAGTCATTCAGGAGCAGGTTGTTCAGTTTCCATGTAGTTGAGCGGTTTTGATTGAGTTTCTTAATCCTGAGTTCTAGCTTGATTGCACTGTGGTCTGAGAGACAGTTTGTTATAATTTCTGTTCTTTTACATTTGCTGAGGAGTGCTTTACTTCCAACTATATGGTCAATTTTGGAATAAGTGCGATGTGGTGCTGAGAAGAATGTATATTCTGTTGCTTTGGGTTGGAGAGTTCTGTAGATGTCTATTAGGTCTACTTGGTGCAGAGTTGAGTTCAATTCCTGGATATCCTTGTTAACTTTCTGTCTCATTGATCTGTCTAATGTTGACAGTGGGGAGTTAAAGTCCCTATTATTATTGTATGGGAGTCTAAGTCTCTTTGTAAGTCTCTAAGGACTTGCTTTATGAATCTGGCTGCTCCTGTATTGGATGCATATATATTTAGGATAGTTAGCTTTTCCTGATGAATTGATCCCTTTACCATTATGTAATGGCCTTCTTTGTCTCTTTTGATCTTTGATGGTTTAAAGTCTGTTTTATCAGAGACTAGGATTGCAACCCCTGCTTTTTTTTGTTTTCCATTTGCTTGGTAGATCTTCCTCCATCCATTTATTTTGAGTCTATGTGTGTCTCTGCATGTGAGATGGGTCTCCTGAATACAGCAAACTGATGGGTCTTGACTCTTTATCCAGTTTGCCAGTCTGTGTCTTTTAATTGGATCATTTAGTCCATTCACATTTAAGGTTAATATTGTTATATGTGAACTTGATCCTGTCATTATGATGTTAGCTGGTTATTTTGCTCGCTAGTTGATGCAGTTTCTTCCTAGTATCAATGGACTTTACATTTTGGTATGTTTTTGCAATGGCTGGTACCTGTTGTTCCTTTCCGTGTTTAGTGCTTCCTTCAGGATCTCTTGTAGGGCAGGCCTGGTGGTGACAAAATCTGTAAGCATTTGCTTGTCTGTAAAGGATTTTATTTCTCCTTCAGTTATGAAACTTAGTTTGGCTGGATATGAAATTCTGGGTTGAAAATTCTTTTCTTTAAGAATGTTGAATATTGGCCCCCACTCTCTTCTGGCTTGTAGAGTTTCTGCCGAGAGATCTGCTATTAGTCTGATAGGTTTCCCTTTGTATGCAACCCGACCTTTCTCTCTGGCTGCCCTTAAGATTTTTTCCTTCATTTCAACTTTGGTGAATCTGACAATTGTGTGTCTTGGAGTTGCTCTTCTCGAGGAGTATCTTTGTGGCATTCTCTGTATTTCCTGAATTTGAATGTTGGCCTGCCTTACTAGGTTGGGGAAGTTCTGCTGGATGATATCCTGCAGAGTGTTTTCCCACTAGGTTTCATTTTCCCCATCACTTTCAGGCACGCCAATCAGAAGTAGATTTGGTCTTTTCACATATTCCCATATTTCTTGGAGGCTTTGTTCATTTCTTTTTCCTCTTTTTTTCTTTAGACTTCTCTTCTCGCTTCATTTCATTCATTTGATCTTCAGTCGCTGATACTCTTTCTTCCAGTTGATTGAGTTGATTATTGAAGCTTGTCCATTTGTCACGTAGTTCTCATGTTATGGTTTTCATCTCTATCAGTTCTTTTAAGGTCTTCTCTATATTGATTATCAAGTTATTCATTCATCCATTCTTTTTTCAAGGTTTTTAGTTTCTTTGCACTGGTTACGTAGTTCCTCCTTTAGCTCTGAGAAGTTTGATCAACTGAAGCCTTCTTCTCTCAACTCGTCAAAGTCATTCACTCTCCCGCTTTGTTCCATTGCTGGTGATGAGCTGCGTTCCTTTGGAGAGGGAGATGCGCTCTTATTTTTTGAATTTCCATCTTTTCTACACTGCTTTTTCCCCATCTTTGTGGCTTTATCTGCCTTTGGTTTTTGATGATGGTGACGTACTGATGGGGTTTTGGTGTGGATGTCCTTTCTGTTTCTTAGTTTTCCTTCTAACAGTCAGGACCCTCAGCTGTAGGTCTGTTGGAGTTTGCTTGAGGTCCACTCCAGACCCTGTTTGTCTGGGTATCAGCAGAGGAGGCTGCAGAAGATAGAATATTGCTGAATAGTGAGTGTTGCTGTCTGATTCTTTCTCTGGAAGCTTCGTCTCAGGGCTGTACCCCGCCATGTGAGATGTGAGGTGTTGGTCTGCTCCTAGTGGGGGATGTCTCTCAGTTAGGCTACTCAGGGGTCAGGGACCCACTTGAGCAGGCAGTCTGTCTGTTCTCAGATCTCAGCCTCCATGCTGGGAGATCCACTACTCTCTTCAAACCTGTCAGACAGGGGTATTTACTTCTGCCGTGGTTTCTGCTGCTTTTTGTTTAGCTATGCCCTGTCCCCAGAGGACGAGTCTACAGAGGCAGGCCAGCCTCCTTGAGCTGTGGTGGGCTCCACCCAATTCGAGCTTCCAGGTGACTTTGTTTACCTACTTAAGCCTCAGCAATGGCGACTGCCCCTCCCCCAGCCTGGCTGCCACCTTGCAGTTAGATCTCAGACTGCTGTGCAAGCAATAAGGGAGGCTCCGTGGGCGTCGGTTATTGAAGCTTGGGCCAGGTGTGGGATATAATCTCCTGGTGTGCCATTTGCTAAGACCCTTGGTAAAGTGCAGTATTAGGGTGGGAGTTACCCGATTTTCCAGGTGTTGTGTGTCTCAATTTCGTTTGGCTAGGAAAAGGAATTCCCTTCCCCCTTGTGCTTCCCAGGTGAGGCGATGCCTCGCCCTGCTTCAGCTCTTGCTGGTCGGGCTGCACCCACGGACCAGCACCAACTGTCCGACACACCCCAGTGAGATGAACCTGGTACCTCAGTTGAAAATGCAGAAATCACCCATCTTCTGTGTCACTCACACTAGGAGCTGGAGGCTGGAGCTGTTCCTATTAAGCCCTCTTGGGTGCGCTCCCTGGTTTCCTTTCTTAAAAGCCTACAGACACAAAGCATGTAACATGCAAGCGAAAGTAGTGTTAAAAAAAGGGCACAGGTTTATCCTCAGTTGTCATTCATGTCAGGTTAACTTAATTAACTTAATAAAACTTCCATAACAACAAATAACAAAACAAAACAATAATTAAGATCTGGGGCCATGATGCATGCCTGTAATCCCAGCTACTTGGGAGGTTGAGGTAAGAGGATCACTTGAGCCTGAAGTTAAAGCAGCTGTGCAGTATGATTGCACCTGTGAATAAGCACTATACTCCAGCCTGGGAAACATAGTGAAACCTCATCTCAAAATAATAAATAAAATAAGTAAAAAGAAAAAATTTAACAAACCAGAAACAGTAGGTAACAAAACAAGTCATATCTGATTAACATACATGTGTATGTGTTTCTAGGACTGTACAAATATTTGTGTTTGTTTGCAAGTTAAATAGGATAACTGCTTTGTTTCTACCTTTCTAGATGTTTGATGTTACAGAAGGAGCTCTTGGTACTGTGAGTCCCACCCACAATTTTGAACCCCCTCATTATGATGGCATAGAAGCACTAACCATTCAAGGGGATAACCTATTTAGCGGGTCTAGAGATAATGGAATCAAGAAATGGGACTTAACTCAAAAAGACCTTCTTCAGGTAATGCAGAACCTTTTCATGGTTTAGATCGAAAATTCTATATACTTTCGGGATCTATATACAACATGATCCTGTAGCCTGTAGAAGAACTTGAAGAGCTTCTATGTTGATTTTTATCATTTATGGATAATATTAATCAGGCCTTTTTCTTAAAGAATGTTTCATCCTCCCCAGAGTTCTTCATTGGGAGAAGGGAAACATTCAACATTGAATAATACCTGCTAGATAAGAGAAGAGACGCTGATAAGAGTTGAAAGATCTAGGGTTGCTCCATGCATGTGTTTATTAAATAAAATCAGCCTGGGAGTAGTGCAGTTGCAGTTTGTCATTTTGTTTTGCTTTTGTTTTATGTACACATATTCCAAAGAGTTCCAAGTTTAGCTAAAGTCAAGAGTAATATAAATAATTCCTTATCTGTAAGAGCATTTTCATGCTTCTAAGGGTGGTGGCTCTCTCATTTCCTACAAAATGATAATTGGGTTGAATAAATTCAAATATTGGTGTCTTTTCCTAATTCCCTGGAAAAGAAAGTAGTTAACAGATTAAATTCTTTTCAATTTCAAGTTTTTCCTTATATATACGTATATGTGGGTATGTATATGTAGTAGTTGCTTCTACTTTCCTGCTTGTAATCAGCAGATGAAAACCAACCAAACAAACATAAATATTAATAGGAAAAACTTGGCAATAGATGAATATACAATGTTACATTAAAAAGCTTTTTAAAAATAAACATACATTCATGATTATAATTTTATATTTTGCATATAAATACATTTATGCATGAAGTATAATCATATAGTCTAATCTTGTAATTATTGTTTACTCATCATAAAATATATCGATTACCTCTGGTCTTCTGCAGAAATCTTCAGGCCTCTATATTCTCTATTGAAAGTTTAAACTAGTGATATTATGAGCCTGTCCTTATAATCCACATACCAGGTTGCAGTTTTCAAATTTGCTTTATTTAATACATTTTGGAGAAAGGTAAGATATTTACTGCCCATGAAGAGGATATGATGCTTGAAAATTCTATATACTTTCAGGATCTTTTACATTTTGTAGATTATAGCCCTTAAATGGTGATAACAGTGATGAAAATTAGTGAGGCAAGTTGGGAAGCAAATTACCCATTTATTTCTTTAACTCACTAAGAGTGATTGCATAGAAAATAAACTTTATTCAGGCAATTCTGAATATTAAGTTTTGCAATAAAATGTTTTTCAGTTTATTTTCATGTGAAAATGTCAGTTTGGAAGCTCTCCTTAAGCTACTGATTTCACTTTTTTTCTTTTAGCAAGTTCCAAATGCACATAAAGATTGGGTCTGTGCCCTGGGAGTAGTGCCAGACCACCCAGTTTTGCTCAGTGGCTGCAGAGGGGGCATTTTGAAAGTCTGGAACATGGATACTTTTATGCCAGTTGGAGAGATGAAAGGTCATGATAGTCCTATCAATGCCATATGTGTTAATTCCACCCACATTTTTACTGCAGCTGAGTAAGTTTTCTTATATGATTTTTCTCTATATTGGTTGCTTTTGTTCGGATTTAATACATATGTTGTAAATATCTAGAAACATTGAATATGCAAAATCCTTATAATCGTTCTAATGTCTGTTTTAAGATGTCTTACTTATATTTTCTGATGTACACTGTGGGCACTGAATTTAGGCACCCCAGGTTACATGACAATACTGTTACTCCTGTATAGCACTCTGCTTATTTTAGGAAGTGAGCTGTCACATGTTTCCTTGATGGTTTTGACTTTTAGAAAATAATGACTAATTTCTAAAGATTTTTATTTTCAGAAAGGCAACAAATTTGCCATTCTTCATATTTGGAGCAAATTATTTAAAAACTCTCTCTGCTTCCTCCTCCCTTTAAAGTATAAGTACATAGTAATAACATCTGCTTCCACCCACTTGTGGATGACTGGATTGATTGACGCATTTGTTCATTCACAGTGAATCTCCTAAGTGCTGGGAATTGTTCCAGACTCCTGGAAACAGAGCAGTGAGCAAAACAGATTCCAAACCCAGTCTATATTCTTATGAGAAGAAATGGAAAATACATTAAGTAGAATGTGTTAGATGGTGACAAGTGCAATGGTGAGAAATAAAAGAGAGAAAGGGGATGGGATTTTCCTAGGTCAGGGTTACAAAATAGGGTGGTCAGTGAAGGCCTGATGGAAAAAGTGACATTTAAGATACTTGAAGGAGGTAGAAAGATGTTGTGACCATAAAATGACAGTTTATATATATAAATGACATTATATATAGTACACATATATGTACTTTGAAAAGGAAATGTGTATGTATTGTATGTATTATATAATGTGAAGTATAGGTCTCATTCAAATAAAATGTAATTTCTTGTGAATATCTATCTAAAACACCTCCCAATTTTGTTTGTGTACCATTTATATCTATTTAATTTGAGCACTGACTTTGTTCAGGGTGTCCCAAATGCATGAACACCCTGATTTTATTTTGAAGCCTTTATTTCTGTGTCATTTCTTTGCATTTGTGCAGTTTCCATTGAATTTCTCTTTTCATTTAGATTTACTTTCATCTTGAAGGTGCATCAGAGCCGATTTATTTTGTTTTTCTAAAGTGCTTACCTTTGATGCTTCATCAATGCTATTTCCAAGATGCATTACCTTCTGAAAAGTCACCACTTTTGCTTACTTCCTTGGAAACTTGTTGTGTCCTTGAAAATTTACCGGCTATATCTCACATTGACTGTGGGACACCCAATACAAAACTTACTATTGTGTATCAGTGAGGCCTGGGGATCAGCATGTAATATAATTATACTTACTTATCTTCCAGGATATGGTCTCAGTTTTGAAGAGCTAAACTTTTTTTTTTTAAACTTTTATTTTAGGTTCAGGGGTACATGTGCAGGTTTTTTATATGGGTAAACTTGTGTCACCAGTGTTTGTGGTTCAGATTATTTCATCACCCATGTGCTTAGCCCAGTACCCAATAGTTATTTTTTTCTACTCCTCTCCCTCCTGCCACCCTCCACCCTCAAGTAGGCCCCAGTGTCTGTTGTTGCCTTTTTTGTGTCTATGAGTTCTCATCATTTAGCTTCCATTTATAAGAGAGAACATGTGATATTTGGTTCTCTGTTTCTTCATTTGTTTGCTAAGGATAATGGTCTCCAGCTCCATCCATGTACCCACAAAATATGTGATCTCATTTATTTTTATGGCTGCATAGTATTCCCTGGTATATATGTACCACATTTTCTTTATCCAATCTGTCATTGATGGGTGTTTAGGTTGATTCCATGTCTTTGCTCTTGTGAATAGTGCTGTTATGAACATTTGTGTACATGTATCTTTATGGTAGAATGATTTATATTTCTCTGGTATACACCCAGTAATGAGATTGCTGAGTCAAATTGTAGTTCTGTTTTTAGCTCTTTCAGGAATTGCCACACTGCTTTCCACAATGGTTGAACTGATTTATACGCCCACTAACCAGTGTATAAGTGTTCCCTTTTTCCACAACCTTGTCGACATCTGTTATTTTTGACTTTTTAATAGTAGCCTTTTTGACTGGTGTGAGATGGTGTATCATTGTGGTTTTGATTTGCATTTCTCTAATAATGTTGAGCTTTTTTTTCATATTCTAGTTAGCAGCATCTATGTATTCCTTAAAAAAGGGTCTATTCATGTCCCTTTCCCACTTTTAAATGGGTTGATTGTTTTTTTCCTTGTAAATTTGTTTAAGTTCTTAAGATGCTGGATATTAGATCTTTGTCAGATTCATAGTTTGCAAATATTGTCTCCCATTCTGTAGGTTCTCTGTTTACTCTATTGATAGTTTCTTTTGCTGTGCAGATGAAGAGCGAAACTTTTTCTCAGCTTACTCAGTGTATATCACATGCAAATATGTCTACTACATGTTTTCAAAATCACAGGAAAATAACCAAGAAAATCAGAAGGACTTTTAAAAAATTAGTTCTACTTATTTGTTATTTAACAAATATTTATATAGTGCTTACTATGTGCGAGGCATTGTTCTAAGTGCTTTGCAGACATTAACTCATTTAGTCCTTAGAATAACTCTAGAAGTTAAGTATTATTATTATAATCTCTATTTTACAAGTAGGAAAACTGAGGCACTTTATAACTTACATAGATAATTTCATCATACCTGTCATTTATGGATCTGATATCATTGATTTTTCTCATAAATACTGGTGTCATTGTCTTCTGCTGCTTTTTATGTCAAGTAATATTTTATTAAATGTTAGACATTGTAATATTTTGAGTATCTCAATTTTGTTGTACTTTGTATTCCTTTAAGGAGTATCAGGCTTTGTTTATCAGGCAATTGGATTACTTGTGGTTCAGTTTTAAGTTTTTAACACTTGTTTTTAACCTTTGTTAGGTAGGTCTAGAGTAGCCATTACTCTGGGGTTAGTTGGCTGTCCTATGAAAGTTTAACTCTTCCTGCAATTCTACTGAATGTCCCAGGTGTTCAGTGGTATCTCTCTACTATACCTGGTCAGAAATTGAACATCTCATAGCCCTCTATGAACTCTGGGAGGTTTTCAATATATAGTTCCCTGGTAGCTGTTTTGTTGTCTGACCTTATAGTTGCACTCTACTCATGTACAACTTAACATTCAGTCAAAGACTTTAGGAGACCCCATGTAGATTTGTAGAGTTCTTTCTCTGCATAGATCTCTCCTCTTCTCTACTTCCTGGATTTTGTTTTCTGTCTCTTCAACTCAGTGCTCCTGTGATTCTCTGCTTGGGTTCCCTCTCCCTTTGCTGTGGTATGCAAAATGCTTCTAGGCAGACAGCGGGGGCTATCACACAGCATCTTCTTTGTTTCCCTTTTCTCCAGGATCACAGCCTCGCATTGCCTGTTGCCCAATGTCTGAAAACAGCTGCTCCATAAATTTTGTCAAGTTTTCTCTTTGTTTACAGTAGGGGGGTTAACCATGGCTAGTAGTGGAAATTTAATCATCTCAAACTTAACATATCCAAAATTGAACTCCTAATCTTTTCAAGAAACCTACTCATTCTACAACCTTCTCCATCACAGTTGATGGCTTCCCTGACGTTTCTGTGCTCAGGACAGAACCTTTCATTCCTCCCCTTCTTTTGTACTTCATATCTAATCCATCATCAAGTCCTGTTAGTTCTACCTTTAAATTATGTCTAGAATCTAACCACTTCTTACCACATCCTCTACTTCTTCACCAGACTTAATCACCATCAGCTCTTGGATTACTATAATAGCCTTCTAAACAAAGTCCTTTGCTCATATGTAGTCTATACTCAACACAAAATCTAGAATGATCCTTTAAAAGCATAAGTTAGATCATATTCCTTCTCTATTCAAAACCCTACAGTCGTCCTCCATTTCACTTAGAGTTGAGTCCATACTTGATCTTGCCCTCTGAACATCTGTTTTCACCCTTGCCATATCATCTGGTACCCTCTGGCTTATTATTTTCTTGCAACCCCAATAACCTCTTTGCTGGTCCTTGAACATTCCAAAGCCACTCCTGCCTGAGGGCATTTGCCCTAGCTGCTCTTTTGGCCTGGAATGTTTTTCTCTCAAATGTCCTGACACTGCAAGTCTTTCTTCCTCAGTAAAAGTATCCTGGTCATTTTATTTAAAATTGTAATCTCTCCTATCGCCTAGCACTCCTGGTCCCCTTGGCTGTTCTCTCCTTTTTTTTTTCACCCCTGTGGCACTAATCACCTTCTAATATACTCTATAGTTTAATCATTTATTATGGTTTATTGTCTGTCTCCTTTTGCTAGAATACATGATCTACAAAGGCAAAAGGTTTGAGCTTTTAAATTTTATTTTTGTTTTTTTAAAGCAGCATATCCTGGCAAGGCGCAGTGGTTCACGCCTGTAATCCCAGCACTTTGGGAGGGCGAGGCGGGCGGATCACGAGGTCAGGAGATCGAGACCATCCTGGCTAACATGTCTCTGCTAAAAGTACAAAAAAATTAGCTGGGCATGGTGGTGGGCACCTGTAGTCCCAGTTACTCGAGAGGCTGAGGCTGGAGAATGGTGTGAACCCGGGAGGCAGAGCTTGCAGTGAGCAGAGATCGAGTCACTGCACTCCAGCCTGGGTGACAGAACAAGACTCTGTTTAAAAAAAAAAAAAAAAAAAAAAAGGCATATCCCAAGCACTTAGAATGGATGCTTTTAAAAAAAAAAAAGCATATCCCAGGGTGGGTGCAGTTGCTCATGCCTGTAATCCCAGCACTTTTGGGAGGCTGAGGCAGGTGGATCATGAGGTCAAGAGATCAAGACTGGCCAACATGGTGAAACCCCGTCTGTACTAAAAATGCAAAAAAATTAGCTAGGCATAGTGGCATATGCCTGTAGTCCCAGCTGCTCAGGAGGCTGAGGCAGGAGAATCGCTTGAACCCAGGAGGCGGAGGTTGCGCAGAGGAGCTGAGATCGCGCCACTGCATTCCAACCTGGCAACAGAGTGAGATTTTGTCAAAAAAGAAAGAAAGAAAGAAAGAAGGAAAGAAGGAAAGAAAGAAAGAATATCCCAAGCATACTTGGCATGTAGCAGGTTCTCCGTAAACATTTGTTGAGTAAATGGTTAAGTGAATAAATGCAATGCTTGAATGGGTGGATAAATGAAAATATTCCATTGCTGTTATCAATGTATGTGTGCTGTGTGGGATGGTGAGAAGATAACTGATTAAAATCCAGAAAGCCTGGGTTCTAGAAAACCTTTGCTGTGTTACATTGGCACTCCACTAAACCTTTTTCCCTTGGGATGGAATACATAATCTCTGAAGTGCATTTAAACTATTAAATTCCATGGAAACTCTTATTATTTTTTTTACTTTGGGTTAATCAGGAAATTGGAAAAAGAAACATTTCTGTAAGCCATGAGAGATATGTTAAGAAATGTGATTGTCTAATGACAGTATTCACCGGTGAGGGCAACAGAAACATGTTTTCTCAGAAATACTTTTTATAAAAAATTTAAATTTCTATTAATAATAACTGTGTATATTTACGGGGCATCAGAATTCCTTTTAATCTTCTACATTCTGTGCTAGGTGGAGTATTAGTTCATTTCTCAATAGGCTGTTGCTTTTTCTGTAGGCTTGTTTGCTGAGTTTACCCAAAGATATTTCTTCGTGACTTTGCCATATTCACTAACTCCCTAGAAATCTTACCCCTGCTTTCTCCCTGCCTAGAAGCCTCACTGTGACCTGCAGGCTGTTTTGCCTGAAGACTTCTGACACTATGTCAAATCACATGCTGTTCTTTGAAATAATGAGTGCAGATCCAGTGTTAAAGAGATAAGGCTCTGGAGCCAGACTGCCTGGATTCACATCTCAGCTGTGTCACTTACTTGTGTTCTGGGCCTCAATTAGCTCTTCAATAAAAAGGGGATTATAGCGGTAGCTATTGCTAATGGTAGTTAAAGGGAATTAAATGTATGTTAACATATGTAAAGGGCACCTGGTAACAATGCCTGGTTCATAGTAAGTCCTTGATAATATAAGCTGTTATCATTATTAAGGTATGTGTTTGCTATATAAATGAGACAATGCATATTTGTACTTGCATTTCTTGAAGACCTATGTAGAAAATATTTCCATGATAAGTAATTATAAGAGCTATTTCTTTATTTTTCTGCGTTTGTTCATATATCCATGTTTTATTTATTTTTTTGTAGTGATCGAACTGTGAGAATTTGGAAGGCTCGCAGTTTGCAAGATGGTCAGATCTCTGACACAGGAGATCTGGGGGAAGATACTGCCAGTAATTAAACATGAGAGAAGATAAGTTGTAAACTGAATGCTGTGATAATACTCTGTATTCTTTATGGAAAATTTCCTGCACTTATTAGGCAAAGCGTATGAATGGGATTAACTGGAAAATATATCTGAATTCAACTGCTGACTATAAATTATATTCTAATAAAATTGTGTACTATCTTGTGTGCTTAGTTTTAAGATCAACCAATAGATATATATCCTACAATTGATATATTGCTTTATTCGCACTTTTATTGTAGCTGAATTTTTGTGCCTATCTATAAAACACACCTTCAAATTATTTGAATTACAAGACATCTGCTTTTGTGACAGTCAGAAAACACACCTGGCATACAATGCAACCCACTGTTAACTCATTCATATAGTTTATTCAAGTGATTTATGTATTTAAACATATTGAAAATGTTAGTCAAATTGTGGTTTGCTTGTCAGGAATTTTTATCAGTCTGTAGAGAGTTCCCAAATTTCAAAGCTCTTTTAGTGTAATGGACAAAAATAAGATATGAGAATATTATTGATGAATTTTCATAAGGTGGAATTGATCTTAATCTACTAACAGAGAAGGGTAAATAGTTTGTGTTAAATGTTGGCATTTACTTGTATTGACCAAAGTTTTGCAGCTCTACTATATTCTGTGCTCAGGACTAAAATGTTGTTAAATTGTTGGGTTTTTTTGTTTTTTTTGGGTTTTTTTTCAGTGCTGTGCATATATTCTGTGATGGGAAACGTTGTTCATGTCCTAACAGAAATATATTTTGATCTATTTTCCTATGGAGTTGTTTCTATTATCACCATTTAATTTTGTTTTTATTTAATAGTAGTATTTCCTTCCCTTTTATCTAATTTTTTTTATATGCTGCTAAATATATTTTAAATACACTATGTTTGCAAACCTTGGTAGCTATGGTAAGAACTATTATCATCTGTGGTGGGAAAAGCTATGTAAATAGGTAGATTGTATAGAGAGACTATCTTGTGTTGTGCCTGTATGAATTTTTAAAAGCTGTTGATTGGATTTTGCAAAAAGATGCATAATATTTCTGTCTGCCTAGAATATTAATTTGTAAATTCTGCAAGTTTAATTTTTATGTGGATGGTATAACATTTGAAAATATTGTCTTACGTGATTTTTTTTCCCCTGAAAATATTTGCTTGTAAATGAAAACTTAGCTAGGGCTTAAATAAACATGTTGCTATGAAATTATTTTTACTGTATTGTTCTTTTTCCAAATTTCAAGAGAATGGCCAGTCTTTGTAAAACGTTGTTTTATCTTTGTGTGATAGAAGAAAAGGCATGTTTTTGGTTATCTGGCAATCTGTATGCATTCCTTTCTTTGCTTACTAGATGTGAAATATTCTTGAGAATTTTAAACAGTAACCTAATCTTGATGAACCGTGGAACCTCACTATTTAAAGCAATTAAGTTCAACTATGTAATTTAGGAATTTGAACATGCATGATAAAACAAAACAAAAAAAATCCTGTAAACATTAAGATAGTGGTGACCTTGTTTTCTAGAGAAGAGAAGGGGTGGCTGGTGACTAGCAGGTGTCACAGCAAGTGAGTTGGGAGGGTAGGGAGGGTGCTTCTGGGGTCCTAGCAATGTTGTAATTTTTGACCTGGGTCCTAAACATAAGCATTCACTTTCTACATATATGTTAAACTGTAAGTATATTTCTCTATCGTATTTTATGTATGTGTATATGTTCTAAGTTTCAGAGCAAAATAATTTTTGAAAAAAGTTTTAAGGAATATATTTTCCTATAAGGACAAAACTCCGCTCCTTTGTAATTTTGCCTCCTTCCCTGAAAGAAGGTACCATGCCAAGATCTGAAAGAGACTTCAAGACTATTTTAATTTCAAGTCTCTTGCAGTGTTTCTTTTTTGCAGGACTATTGCTCAATAATTCATTAGTTTGATCATTGACTTATTCAGTGGATGTTTAGTGAGCATACACATTGCCAAGTATTGGGGTGAAAAAATAACAAAACTGAGAGACACTTGCCCTCTGAGTAGAGTGAGATAATAAAACCAGTATTTACATAATAGCTTGGTAAGTGCTCGGATAAAGTCCAGGGTGCTTTAGCACCTATTAGAGGTATCCAAACTTAACTGCAAATCTAATGAGAGGTCCTGAGCACTGTGTTTGGTTGTGCAAAATACAAAGTTCAGTGTCTAATTCTACCTTTTAAAATGCTGGAGGCTCAGCTAGTGTAGATCTGATTTAAGAAATTCAAAAGCATATGTAAAAGAGGCAGCCTTCTTTAAAAAATTTACATATTGAAACGTGTTAACCCCTAAAGATCCCATTCAGAAATGTTAAAATAAGTATTAAAGCAGTGAGATAGTGCCTGTAAGATTTAAAATGGATTACTCCACACTATGTATTAAATATGTGTTTGTTCCCCCACACACACACAGAATAGTCTCTTTTTTTTTTTTTTTTTTTTTTTAAGAAGATATGTTTCTGGTTTTAAATTCAAATCTCTAAAAGTTAGCAAGAAATAATTACAAGATTTTGCATATTAATCCAACTCTACCTTACAGGCTCACATTTGTTATTTAACTCTCAGGTGTTGTGGAGTCTTTCATAAAAATTTAAATTAAAATAATCAACAAGCTGACAACTTGTTTCATGCTGCTATTTGCTACTTTTCCCAAGTGTTTCCCATACCTTAACTCAAAATGGTTTCAAATTCTGTTTTCAACCTCATAATAGGTTATTTTTTTGCTTTGTTATTGGGGATTTTATTTGCCAACTACTGTGCAAATGCTAATGGCTGGGATTTTGTATTTATATTATATATAAATATAAAATGTACAGATTGCTGTGTATGAGCATCAGTATACAAAAATAAGAGTTGTCTATCCTTTCAGTTTTTAACTATAGCAAGATGCTTAACCACTTTTAAAATATGCTGCCATTAATCTCTCCTTTTATTTTTTAATATTTTGATGAGGATAATAATTATAATAGCCAACATTTATTGAGCATTTACTTTCCACTTTTGTTTGACTGGATATCCCCTAAAGTAGGGGAATCTAAAATGCCTTCTCCCAAGTTTGGAGATGTTTAATTGTGAATAAATAGTATGCATCCTATAATTGATGAAATATAGTACTACATATTGCGGGGGTTTCTGCCAAACAGATAAAAATAGTGACAAATGTTGTCTATATCATATATGGTAGATAACATGATTCCAAACTACTTCTAATATGCTTAAGTGTATGTTAGATTTAGCAAAAGCAAAGACCACATTTCCCAGACTTGCTTCCAACTGTGTCCCACATTTAACCTGCCTTACACCAAACATATAAATCCAGGCAAGAGGTAGAGTGAGGAGGAACCAGTGTTTTTGCAGCACAATTTTAGAAGCTTTTTTTCCCCAGTGGCAACAGTGACAGTGTCCCAGCTGGCTAGTAGCTGTGGGTGCTGCGAGACCAGGCATAAGTAGGTCTTTTTGTTGGCACTCAGCTGAGCTGCTGGTCTTGGAGTCAACAGGGGAGAGGGGCAGTGGCTCCCTAGTTCCCCATCATCCTGACTGTGGTGGAAGCACTTATTTGATAGACTAATTCTGGGAGATAACCTAGCACTTGCTTCTCTAGTTCTAAACATTTTGTAAGCACCCATTTTCCTATGCTAAATTCCTTCCTGCTTAAACCAACTGCAGTGTTTTGTGTGTTTGCAATTGAATTGTAAAAGATCTATCCCTTTTTATTTGTAACCTATGTTTTAAGATATGTCTTCCATTTATTTTTTCCAGACTCTAAGTTAGTTCTCAAAAATGACCAGCCTCTTTTCTCATTAATCTATGTAGTTGTTTTCACTTGGAAATCAATACTTTTCAGTTGTCTGGAGTCTTCCTATGTTAAAATAGAATCTCGTTAAGTACTATGATTCTTTATGAAAGTCATTGTCTTCGCTCTTCTCTGGCAGATCTATGTTCCAGAGCCCCCAGGAATTATTCTGCTTTGTCCTTCATCCTCCAGTTGCTCAGTTCTTCATAGGTGTGCTGTGTGGGTTTTGTTTGTTTGTTTGTTTGTTTTGTTTTGTTTTTTCCCTACTTATAGTTCTGTTTACCCTGAGTGGTTGAGGCTGGCTGGTGCTAGGAGCATATAGTACTCTACTCTGATAGGTCTGCAATTTACAGCAAATTGTCAGTTCTCTATTGATGCCCCGGGAAATCCCGTCTGCTCTTTCTTGTCTCCCAATCTGTAGGTGTCAGCTTTCTCCAGTACGTGCAGCTGCCTCAGAGTTCTGCTGGGCCTGCAAGACTTTGCACACCCTCTCAGGACAGCAGGCATTCAGAGATGCCACTGTTTCTTAAAGGTATCCACAGTGCTGCTGTCTCTGACCACCCTATTAGACAGGCTCCTTGGGTTTTTGGCCCTGTCCAGTGTTTTATTCAGGAGAGTTGGAGTGCAGAGATCATAGATAACATTTTCATGCTTCCTCACTCATGGCAACCATTTAACGCCATCACTGGAAAATATGCAACAAATAAAAACTGAGTGATAAGAAACCTAATTTCAGTTAGGACTGCATTCACCTGCATGTACCAGGAACCTGATTAGGGTGTGTGTTATCCTGTGACTGGATTTTAGGCAGTTTTTATAATTAGGAGTCTCTACCAGAGGTAGGCAACTAGGGGTGTCTTCTACAAGCCTCCGGAAAGACAGGAAGTGGCTGAGAAAGTAATGTAATTTTAATCTGCTTTGGCCGTTAACTGAAGGATCCTAAAACAGGGTTGGTGCAAAAGTAATTGCAGTTTTTGGACAATGAATTTTAAATCATGATAACTAAACTCAAACGCATTTATTAATTACAAAAAATAGGAACCATTACAATAAACACATTGTTTGCCAATGAGAAATAAGTTCATTTATTCCTGTAGCATAAAAATCTGTGCTTCAGTAATCTTCAAACTCTTGGAAAGAATTTTCTACACTCTGCTCGTTGTGGAAGGGTTTCCCCTGCAAAAACTTATCGAGATGCTTGAAGAGCGGTAGTTGGTTGGTGAGAGGTCAGGTGAATACGGCAGATAAGGCAAAACTTCACAGCCCAATTTGTTCAACTTTTGAAGCATTGGTTGTGTGATATGTGGTTGGGCATTGCTGTGGAGAAGAATTGGGCCCTTTCTATTGACCAATGCTGGCTGCAGGCACTACAGTTTTCGGTGTGTCTCATTGATTTGCTGAATGGTTTCACCAGAATTCAGAAAGCTGTAGAGGATCAGACTGGCAGCAGACCACCAAACAGTGACCATGAACTTTTTTTGGTGCAAGTTTGGCTTTGGAAAGTGCTTTGGAGCTTCTCAGTTCAATACTGGGCTGGTCATCGCCAGTTGTCATATAAAATCCACTTTTTGACGCACATCACAATCTGATTGAGAAATTGTTCATTGTTCTTGCGTAGAATAAGAAGACTGCATTTCAAAACAATAATTTTTTAATTTTTGCTAAGCTCATGAGGCATCCACTTATTGAGCTTTTTCACCTTTCCAGCATGCTTCAAATGCCGAATGACTGTAGAATGGTCGACGTTGAGTTCTTCGGCAACTTCTCCTGTAGTTATTAAGAGGATGGGCTTCCATGATTGCTCTCAGTTGGTCATTGTCAACTTCTGATAGCTGGCCACTACATTCCTCATCTTCAAGGCTCTCATCTCCTTTGCAAAACTTCTTGAACCACTGCTGCGCTGTATGTTTGTTAGCAGTTCCTGGGCCAAAAGCATGGTTGATGTTGTGAGTTGTCTCTGCTGTTTTACAATCCATTTTGAAATCAAATAAGAAAATCAATCGAGTTTACTTTTTGTCTGACATCATTTCCATAGTTTAAAATAAGCATAAGGTAAATAGCAAGTAATAAGTCATTAGCAAAAAAAAAAAAAAAAAAAAAAAAAAAACATAAAGTGAGAAATGCACATTAAAATGATGTATAACATAACCACATTTATTTAAGAATGTATTCCAATATCAAGTGGCACATTCCAACAATACAAAAAAACCACAATTGCTTTTGCACTCACCTAATACTTCACTTCTTATCTGAGGAGAGCCATATCCCAGTCTATTCCTACATCCTTTTCCCTAGACCTTCCTTTCCTATCTTTTCTTTCTTTCTTTCTTTCTTTCTTTTACTTTTGGAAAGATTTGTGTTGATTGTTGTCAGGGAATCCCCCACAGACAAAAAAAACTCCATGAGAATTATCCTGCCACATGGGTGGAGGAGATTTTAATTGTTTGAGACAGCTCAGCACCAAACAAGGAATCAGGAGGACTCTGTAGTATATGTGGCAAAGATGTCTAATTTCTCCCTCTACCAGTCCTCCTTTTCCTTTTAGTAATAGAAGCCTGTGGATTCTAGCTGAGCACTTGCTGCCTAGCCAGAGATGACATTTTCCCCCCATCTTGTAGTTGACCACGACTTTGTGCTATTGTTCTTGCCATGAGATTGATATGGAAGTAATGTATGCAATCTCTGGTCCTACTTTAAAAAAAAAAAAAAAAAAAAAAAAGTGCTTGGCCTTTACTTTCTCTTTCCCCTTTGCACTGACTGGGATATGGAAGTGGTGATGATGAACCAGCCATCACAATGCCGATGAGGACAACATCTGGCTGATGTTAGAACAACATGATAGAAGGAACCCGAGACCCTGTGTGGCCTGGTGAAACAGAAATTCCTCCCTGTCCTGGAGGAATCAAACTTGAAGGTCAGCAAAGTTTTTTTATGTAAAGGGCCAAATAATAAATAATTCAGGTTTCGTAGGTCACATATTGTCCCTGTCATACATCCTTGTTTTTACAACCATTTCAATATGTAAAAATCATTCTCACCCTGAGGACTGTACAGAAAGTCTGGCACCAAATTTGGCTCACAGGTTACAATTTTGTTGACTCCTGCTGTGGATAATGTTACATGGGAGAGAGATAACATCTATCTTTTCTGAGCCACTGAATTGTAAGATCCTTTGTTTCAGCACTCTAACAAATATGGCGTATAGCCATGCAGTTAATGATTTATAACAAAATATATTCTAGGAAAGATTTTCCACAGAGAGGGAGTGGATCTCTCCTGCACGGCAAAACCCAGACATATAAAACATCCCTCGTCTTCAGAGCTGTCATGTACTGCACAACTCAATAAGGTACCACTCACCTTTCAGACATTGTACATTTATACATCTGTTACAAGTTTAAGGCAGATGGCAGTAAATCATCTTGTACTAGAAGATATAAAAAACACAATGACAGATTTTCAGCCTATGGAAGTAAACAGTGTATTCAGAAAGGTGGTTTTCTGAACAGTAGTCTCTGATACTGAACTCTTTGATCTCCATTGCCTAAGGTTAAAACAGTCCCCATTAAGTAAGGTTAGTTAAAAAATAATGAATTTCTTCCCTTAAAAATATAAGTTGCTTAGGAAACTCCAGCTTCGTGTAATTTTTTAATTAGAAATTCCAAATTTTAAATACCACAGTATTTTGTATCACAGATGCCTCTCTAAAAATAAATTTACATGATGAGACCTTGTCTCTAAAAAATAAAAATAAATAAAAATAAGCTATTTTAAAAACTAGTTATTTAAATTGAACAATGTGGACAAGATATACTAAGTTTCTCTGGGACTGATCACCCATTATTCCATGAATAATAGAAATTTCTGATAAGAATGTTGCTTAATAGAGATTTTCCTATGTTATCTCTGCAGTTCTAGTGGGTGGCAAAGGCAGCCATCCAGGTAGGGCACTGTAAAGGCGTGGCCTTAGTCATTTACACTAGCACAATAAGAGACCCTCTACAACTGTGTACCTGGATAATGTGTAATGGCTGCTCTTGATGCCTTCTCCACTCACACTTCATTGCAAAAAATTGAATGAAATCCAAGTATAAAAGGCATAAAGGACACAAATCTGGATCTAGTAGCTATTTGCCAACTTTTTGGATTTCTTAGCACCTTTGAACAACTTTCTGTGTTAGGGGTATGTTCACCTTATGAATTCCGCATCTCACTCCAGATGTCCGTTTTGCTCATTTCCCCACCTTCCCTTGTGGCCAGGATGGCAGGTGACTCAGCCCATTAAAACTACAGGCAACAGACTTTGAATTGGAAGCTAGTGACACAAATATTGGCACCTCACTGAATCCCTTTGATGGGGGTGGTAAGAGCTAAGGCCTATTTCTTCATGGAAGCAGTGGCAGTTTGAGTGTCAGGATCCATGCTGCAAACCATGGAGTCTGTGCCTAGTGGAGGAAGAAGCAACCAGTTATGTGGTATGATTTTGGACATTGTTCCTGGTTGTCTACCCCCTCCAAAGCTTTCTCTGGCCATTCAGGAATTGTACAGGTTAACTAACAACCTCCTGTAAATTCCTTTTCTGATTGAACCAGTGGAGTTGGTTACTGTTATTTGTAGCTATGTCAAAGGATGAGGATCTGTTGGAAACTGAGTTACCACTTCCTGGAAGTGGCACAGATATCAGCATCGTAAACAAATGACTCTAATAGATCATTCTCCTATTTCTAACACTTTCACTTTAAACATCTCCCTAGATTAAAGCAGATTTCTCTATTTCACGCTTCTATTAAAGGACCACAGAAGAATCTCCAGAAGGGGTCTGAGATTCCAGGTCCTTACATAATATTCTTTTATCTCATGGATTATTAATATGACTATTTTCCTTAGGCAAGGCATTTCAGTGTTATTGTGTTCCTCTTTGATGACCAGCTGCTTGAACTGAAAATAATTGCATCTGCAATCCTTTTCTTAAACTGCCTTTACTTAGTATTGTTGCTTTTTTCCTCTATTTGATATTCAGTTTTCTATAAATAGGTTAGGAAAAACGTGTCCTTTTGTATTCCAAATAAGGCAAAGGTTGTAATTGGATTTCTCTGAGCCCATCATTTCTGCCTTAAGGAAAGTATTATATAGGATGGGAGCACTCCCTCTGTTTACTGGAGTATGATCTGTTAGTCTCTGCAGGAGCTGGCTGCAGAGTGGGAATGAGAAATGGCCAACCACCCCCATCACCAAGTGAGCATTAACATCTTGAATAATTAAAGATTCCCACCTTCAGGTAGAAGGCTGAAAAAAGAGTGGGTAATATCTAGTAACTATTATGCATTGCGTTTGATATGGAATAACCAACATGTAAGAACTGTTTGGCTGGTCTCTATCTCTTGGTATCCTGAAAAGTTTCTTATACAATAAAAAATTAAAGTACAATTTAACCTGAAGAGAAGGAGTAGTCTCAAATTGGGAAGACCCTCAGACACAAACACACATTCTATTTTTCTCAAACTCCAGTTTAGGAGTTCATTCTACCCTACATAGTCCATGTGATTCAAAGAAACCCCATAACTAGTCCTGATTAGTCTAAGCCAGTGGTTCTCATTTTAGAATGCACCAATCAGAGTTACCTAGCGGGGTTCTTACAACACAGATCACCTGGTCCTAACTTCAGAGTTTCTGGTTCACAAGAATTTGCATTTCAAACAAGTTCCCAGATGACACTGGGGCAACATTTGAGAACACTTTGAGAACCACTGGTCTAAGTTGATTCTATTCCCTTTTGTAATGGTTGAGGAACCTAGTTAAGGAACAGAGGTTTTGATCAATTGAAATCCAACATCTCCCTGGCAATGGTTATTTGTCTAGGTTTGGAATCCTGACCTAGCTCTTGGCCTGTATGAGAGGAAGTGTTATTATACTATGACTAGGAGAAGCCCACTGCACACTCCCACTGGACCGATTTAGCAAGCCTATAGTTCCAGCTGCTACTGGAAGTCATCTTTGACCACAAAGGAATCCATCTTTGGAATGATTACAATGGTAGGGATGTCAGAGCAGGCTAACCCCAAGTCTGCCCAAACTTGGGATGCTTCATTATGTGAGATGATAAATACTCTTCTTGGTAAGCATGTCTAGGCTGGGGTTTCTTTCCCAGCCCTCGAAAGCCCTCTAATGGACTCAGTTACCCAGGAGAGATGTGCCTATATGTGCAGTTCAATAAGAGACAGTTTGAAGAAATGTGAGGAGTGGGTCAAATAGTAGTTTTCTTGCAAGTACTTTGGTTGAAAATCCTAGACTTGCTTTCATCTACCTTTATCTTAGAAAAACAGAAAACTAAAAGTTGTTCTCTTTCTTTCTGTCTGGGGGAGTGATGTTTAGATTTCAGTTTAGAGAGGTAGTAGTAAGGAATAAAAATATGAAGGACAGAGAGAGAAAGAGAATTCCAGACAGAGGAATGAGCAATCAATCAGGAGCCAGATAATAATAAACCCGTCTGCTAAGTTAAGGAATTTGAACTTTGTTTCTCCATGGTGAAGTCAAGAAAGACTTCTAAAGACGGCTGTGACAAGTTACTCTGGTGGTAATGGATTGAAAGAGACAGATATTGTACACAGGAATGCTTATAGGATGCTGCAAGAATAGTCTAGGTTGGATGTTTTAAGGGTATGAAGTAGGGTAGCAACCCCGAAAATGAAGAGGAAACTCGTGGATGTGAGACAGAAAAGACTCTTTAAAGGACTGTTGAGATGTGGGAGTGAAGAAGAAGAATATCGTGGATTTGTGCCTGGTTAATTGGATGCATGTAGTGCCAGGATAGGGAGGAGGAAGAAGAAAAAGTCTAGAATATCTCACTTTTCTCTAGCTTCCTTCATCTCTACTGCTACTACATACCATCATCTCTGACCTGGGCTTCTGTCATAATCCACCCTTTGATTTTCTCTTATCTCCTCTCTCTCTCTTCCAAACTGTTCCCCAGAGTGACATTTTCCAAGTAAAATTGTATTCCAATCACCTGCTTAGAACAATCCGGAGAATTTTCATGGTTCTCCCAACAAAGACAAATGGCTTTAGGGGATCTCTATGCCCAAGTCCCGCATGCACTTTTGTTCAGATTCACAGAATCTTTGCATATGGTATGTCTTCTATTTGTTCAGTTAACTGTAACCTGTTAGATCTTATTTCAAGTATGACTCTTAGGAAACCATGATCCTCCAATAAAAAGTAAATTCCTTTACAACAAAGAGCTGGGTCCCTTTCCTTCACACAACTTATATCAGTTTGTAATTCATTATCAAGTTTGTTTTATCTGTGTGCCTTCCTCATTTGACTTCCAACTTCTTGAGGAAAAAGTCTGTCTGATTTTGTTCACCCTGTTTCCCTTGCATCTGACACAGTGCCTGCCATGTAACAGGAGCTTAATAAATATTTGTAGGATGAACTTATTTTGGGGGCAAGATTATGAGGGTTGTTGTTATTTTTTTTTTTTTTTTTGTATGTCAGGGACTGAGATGCTTGTAGGGAACCCAAAGAAGTATCTAGTAGCCAGTTTTATAAGAAGGCAGCTTCAAAATGTCAAAAATGAAGAAAAAGGTTGAAATAGTTAGTTGAATATTTGAAATAGGGTTTCATAACTTTACTTGAAAATAAGCAGTTACTAATATTTGCTTAATCTGCCAACAAGAGTTTTTTTAAACTGAAGCAAAGAAAATGTCAAGATTAATTGAATACTTTACAAAGAAGCATACTAATAAGCTGGCAGAGATTTTATACTTCTGAAATTTAATGGGAAAGTTTAAACATGGTAATCCTGTCACTGAAATGTTTAAAAAATATAATCTGAAGGGAGATGCTGTGTTTCAAAAAAAGTGCACAAATGATTGCAAAATCTGATAAGCTGAACACCAAGGAAGAAAAAATTTAACCTAATCCTCTATACTGGAAGTTATTAGTGAATAATGTTAAGAATTTCAAACGAATTAATTTCTTTATTCCATTAAGTTATGATATGGTTTGAGAAGAGTAAATCAGATAACAAGAATGTCAAAAATCAAGAGACTGCTTACCACAAGAGGATAAAAGCATCAAGAAAAGGACACTTTCCTGTTAACTCATTTAAGTTGTATTTTTTTTTAGAAAAGTCCCCCAAACAAGGGAATGATAACAATATAGCAAGAAAGTAGTGTTGATTCAGACATATACTTTATAGTCCATTTTCCACAATTAATTAGAAATGTTAACAATATAGAAGGAACTAAGGGAAAAGCTGCAAACTCCACAGCAGTTGGTATAATCCTTTCCTTAAATACTTGGTAGAATTCACCGGTGAATCTATTTTGACCCTGTGTTTTCTGTTTTGGAAGGTTGTTAATTATCTATTCAGTTTATTTCATCTATATAGGCCTATTCAGTTGGTCAGTTTCTTCTCATGTGAGTTTTGGAATATTGTGTCTTTCAAGGAATTGATCTATTTTTTCCTAGGTTATAAAATCTGTGGGCATATGACTGTTCATGGTATTCTTTTATTATCCCTTTAATGTCCGTGAAATCTGCAGTGATATCTCTCATTTCTTATATTAGTAGTTTTGTCTTTTCTGTTTTTCCCTTAGTTAGCCTGGCTAGAGGCCTATTGTTTCAATAATCTTTTCAAAGAACCAGCTTTTAGTTTTGTGATTTTTTTTCCTATTGATTTCCTGTTTCCAATGTCATTGATTTCTGCTAATACTTTATTATTTTCTTCTGCTTATTCTGGATTTAATTGCTCTTATTTTTCTAGTTTTTAAGGTTGGTGCTTATATTATTGAATTTGGATCTTTCTTCTTTTCTAATATATGCATTCAATGCTACAAACTTCCCTCTAACCAGTACTTTTGCTGCATCTTACAAATTTTGGTAAGTTGTATTTTTATTTTCATTTAATTAAAAATATTTCAGAACTTCCTTGGAGATTTCTTCTTTGCTCCATATGTTATTTAGAAGTGGGTTGTTTAACCTCTAAGTCTTTTGTGATTTTCCAGTTGTCTTTCTGTTGTTGATTTCTAGTTTAATTCCACTGTGGCTGGAGAGAAGATACTGTATGTTTTTGATTCTTTGAAGTTTGTTAAGTTGTATTTTATGCTCCATGATGTGGTCCATCATGGTAAATATTCCATGTAAGCTTGAGAAGAATGTGCAACCGGCCCCTGTTTAATAGAGTAGTTTATACATGTAAATTATATCTATTTGATCAATTGTGTTGTTGAGTTCAACAATGCCCTTACTGATTATCTGCTGCTGGATCTGTCCATTTCTGATAGAAGGGTATTTAAGTCTCCAGCAATAATAATGTATTAATCTGTTTCTTTCTGAAGATCTATCAGTTTTGCCTTACATATTTTGGCACTTTGCTGCTAGGTGCAGGTACATTAAGGATTGCTATGTCTTTTTGGAGTATTGACCTCTTTATCATTAAAAATGTAATGCCTATCTTTATCCTTGATAATTTTCCTTGCTCTGAAGACTTCACTGAAATTAGAATAATTACTTACACTTTCTTTTGATGAGTAATAACAAGGAATGTCTTTGTCAATTTTTTTACTTTTATTATATGTTTTACATTTAAAGAAGGTTTTTATAGCAACATATAAGTAGGTATTTTGATCTAATTTTAACCATTGATGTTTAATGTGATTATTGATATAGTTGGATTAGTATCTACCATATTTGTTACCATTTTCTATTCATTGCCCTTGCTATTTGTTCTTATTTTTTCTCTGTTGCTCTCTTTCTGTCATTTTTGGTTTTAATTGAGCATGTTATATGATTTCATTTTTTCCCCTTTATTAGCATATCCATTATTATTATTTTTTTACTTTTTTTCAGTGGTTGCCTTAGAGTTTGTAAATATACATTTACAGAGAAGCCAAGTTTGGTTTCAAATGAAACAACAAGGTATTCCTAATTTCTCCCTCTTATCTTTGTGTCATTTCAGGCATTCATTTTACTACACAGAATCTATCAATATTTTTTTAAAATTTTTATTTATTTATTTATTTATTTTGAGATGGAGTCTCGTTCTGTCACTCAAGCTGAAGTGCAGTGGTGCGATCTCGGCTCACTGCAAGCTCTGCCTCCCAGGTTCACGCCATTCTCCTGCCTCAGCCTCCCGAGTAGCTGGGACTACAGGCACCCACCACCAGACCTGGCTGATTTTTTTTGTATTTTTAGCAGAGACAGGTGATGTATTTTAACATCACCATGTTAGCCAGGATGATCTCGATCTCCTGACCTCATGAGTCCCGCGTCTCAGTCTCCCAAAGTGCTGGGATTACAGGTGTGAGCCACCGCACCCAGCCACTTTTTCTTTTTCTTTCTTTTTTTTTTTTTTTTTGAGGCAAGGTCTTGCTCTGTTGCCCAGGCTGGAGTGCAGTGGCATGATCTTGGCTGACTGCAACCTTACAGGCTCAAGTGATTCTTATGCCTCAGCCTCCTGAGTAACTGGGATTACAGGTGTGAACCACTGTGCCACGCTAATTTTTTATATTTTTTGTAGAGATTGAATTTTGTCATTTTGGCCAGGATGGTCTTGAACTCCTGGCCTCAATTGATCCATCCACCTTTGCCTCTCAAAGTGCTAGGATTATAGGTATGAGCCACCATGCCCAGCCTCATCAATATGTCTTTATTACTATTATTTTGAACAAACTATCATCTGTTAGATGAATTAACCATATTAAAAAAGAGGTTTTTTTCTTTTCTTTTTTTTTTTTTTTTTTTGAGATGGAGTCTCACTCTGTCATCCAGGCTGGAGTTCAGTGGCATGATCTTGGCTCACTGCAAGCTCTATCTCCCAGGTTCAAGTGATTTTCCTGCCTCAGCTTCCTGAGTAGCTGGGACTACGGGTGCAAACCACCATGCCCAGCTAATTTTTGTATTTTTAGTAGAGGTGGGTTTCACCATGTTGGCCAGGATGGTCTTGATATCTTGACCTTGTGATCTGCCCAAAGTTCTGGGATTATAGGCGTGAGCCACCATGCTCGGACAAAAATAAGGGTTTTTATTTTACTTTCACTTATTCCTTCTCTAATGATCTTCCTTTATGTAGATCCAAGTTTCTAACCTAGCTTATTTTCCTTTTCTCTGAAGAATTTTTAACATTGCTCTCAAGGCAAGTGTACTGGTAAAGAAAAAATCCTTCAATTTTTGTTGGAGAAAGTATTTCTCTTTCACTTTTGAAGGACCCTCTCGGAGGATATAGAATATAAGCTTGGTCGTTTTTCTATCAATACTTAAAATATTTCTCTTCACTGTTATTACTCGCATGGTTTCTGAGAAGTTAAGTATAATTCTAATCTTTGTCTTTCTATAAGTAAGCTCTTCTTTTCCTTTGGATTCTTCAAGTTTTTTTTTTTTTTCGTCTAAGATTTGCTTCAGTTTGAGTATGATATGTCTAGGTATAGTGTTGTTTTGGGGTTTTATCCGGCTTGGTGTACTCTGAGCTTTATGGATCTGTGGTTGGGTATCTGACATTAATTTAGAGAAGATTCTCAGATATTATTGTTTCAAATATTTCTCTCTCTTCTCCTTCTGATATTCCCATTACATGGATGTTACACCATTTATAGTTATTCCATTGTACTTGGATATTTTGTGGGGTTATTTTCAGTCATTTTTCTCTTTGCATTTCCATTTTAGAAGTTTCTATTGACATGTCCTCAAACTTAAAGATTCTTTGTCTAATGAGCCTATTAAAAATGTTCTTCATTTCTATGATCATGTTTTTGATCTCTGGTATTTCTTTTTCATTCCTTTTTAGAATTTACATACCTCTGTTCACATTACCCATCTGTTCTTGCATGTAATCTACTTTTTCCTTTAGAGCTCTTAGCGTATTAATCATAGTTGTTTTAAATTCCCTGTCTGATAATTCCAGCATGCCTGCCATGTCTCACTGTCTTTCTGAGGCTTACTTAGTTTCTTCAAACTGTGTTTTTTGCCTTTTAGTATGCCCTGCAGTTTTAGGACATTTTGTATTGGGTAAAAGGATCTGCAATAAATACGGCTTTGCTAATGTGGTAGTAAGATGTTTGGGGAAGGGAAGTGTTCTACAGTCCTATGATTCAGTCTCAGTCTTTAGGGAGCCTGCTGCCAGCTTAGGCATGACAGAATGACTAGAGGAAGCTGGAATTGGGTATTTCTCTTCCTACACATGAAAGGTACCAGTGGGTTTGTGTTGGGTGTCTCCCTTTCCTAAGGTCAGTTGAGTCTGATAAAACCTCAATAGGTTAGACTGTGGTATCTCTTGAGGGCAAACCTTGTTAAGAACAATAGAATGCTCTAGAGCATTTCAAAATGGCTGCTTTTCTTCTCCCACTGTTGGAAGCCTGAGAACTTTCTCTGATCTCACTGTGAGAATCTGTTAGAGCTCTTGGAGGTAAAATTCACAAAAGTATGAGGCCTTGAGACTGGGCCCCCTTGGAGTTTTTAGCTCTCTGACTCGTCCACACCTAGCCTCCAGATATTCACTAATATATGGCTTTGGTTTTTCTACTTTACCACTGGTTTGCAAGGAGGTTTCTGCCTATGAGTTTCTGCTTTAGTAAGTTGTAATTCTCTGTATTCTCCTTTTGTTTCTACAGTTTTGAAGACAACAGTTTGTCCTGCGACCTCATTTCTCGGACAGATCTAAGAAGAGCTGTTCATTTTCTCCTGACATGCTGTATTGAAAGCCAGAAGCCCCTGCTTCTATATATATAGTAGAAAATTTGATATTATATAATAGTATAGAAAATATCCAACAGCATCTTTCTGAGTAAGAGTAATTTTTTGAGGCAGGGGTGAGGCATGTGTTTTATATTTGTGTGTCTGTGTCTGGGTAAAATTGATATATAAAACATATATCTTACAGTGGGTCATGGTCAAAACATTTACCCTAAGACAGGATACTGTGATTTGAGCCAAGGACAGGTGATCAGACCAACTGGGGGAAGAAACCTCAACAGACAAATTGCTGACGATGTATCTGGGGAAAAGAGGAACCACAGCTCTCTGGCTTAGGGCCTTAGAAAACCAGGCGCGAGTCACCTCTATACCCATGGGGTGCTGAACTAATACTACCTTTTCTTCCTGGATTTCCTACTGTAAGTAATACCAACAAGGATATGAGCACAAAATGATGCAATATCTCTACCATTCTGCATAAATGAGAATACTCTCACTAATCCACAATTTAAAAATGGGTTGTTACTTTACAATCTCATCTTACACAACAGGAACATATTTGGAATCTAAAGCAATAAAACCTTGATTTATGAAATCATCAAAATGCCAACATGCCAGGAATTATCAGTTATATAATTTGATTAATATTGCTTAAAGAATGTACTTGACATTCATTTGTAAAATTCAATACTTTTGAGAGTTGGCCAGCACTAAAAGAAAAACATATATTCCTATCAATTTTTTCTTCTTATCGAAACCAAATAGACCCATAGGGACATCTATCAATTATGCTTATTTTGTAGTATTTTTGTTTTTTAAGGAAATAAAGAATGCCAGTATTTTGCTGTTTAACAAATATTATGACATAAGATTACTAGAGTGATAAAATGGCACCTCTGTATGTAAGCTAAACTCTTATTAATTTGGGGTTTTATAGTCTCATGTATATGTAGGGTTTTTCACATAAAATCTTTCAGAAAAGACCTTGTTCATATTAATATCTGAGAGTACCTGTTTTGTCCTGCTGCTAAAACTGGTTTAGCCATTGTATAATTGTATCTGTGGGGAAATATAGCAAGAGATACCTTTAAGTTTTGAATTTTGAAAACCTATTTTTTTTTTCCTTTATCAGAGCTGGCTGTTTTAATTTAGACATCTTACTTCTTTTCCTCTTGTAGCTCTAATACTTAGATAATTACCTTAACTGTATATGTAAATATACCTCAAGAAAATCTGATGCTAATGAGGAAACTGAGGCATGAGAAAGCTAAACAGGCTAATTGTAGAAGTCAGATAGATCCCTGAATGGCCAGCTCTTTTAAGCTGTTACTTGCTAGGTGGGGTCAGGTAGGGAGGGAGGTGAAGAGAGAGAGAGATCTGGTTCAACTCATTCACCTTATAGAGATTCCTTCTAAGCCAACACTGTCCAATAGTAATATGATATGAGCCACATAAAAAATTAAAAATTTTTGAGTAGCTACATTGAAAAAGGTAAAATGAAATAGTAAAATCAATTTTAATACATTTTACATAACACAATGTTTCCAAAATATTATTTCAGCATGTAATCAACAACAAAAAAATTATCCATGAGATTTTTTGCATTCTTTTTTGTACTAAGTCTTCTAAATCTAGCATGTATTTATACTGACAGCACATCTCATCTCAATTCAGATGTTAGCTTTTCATTAGATTTATTTTTATCTGAATTCAGAGTTCATAAAATTTACAGTGGAAAAATTCATATGCACAAGTTGATCCAAACATACTTAAAAGTTTTCCGTTGATGAAGCTTAGCATCAGTTTTACAGCTGAAATTTAGTTTAATTCAAATTTAAAAAAAATCTGAAACTAAATTCCTCAGTTGCACTAACCATATTTTAAGTGCTCAACAGCCACATGTGGTTAGAGGCTACTGTCTTGGACAGCACAGTTGTAAGCAGTGGTAATCTTAAATTATTTCCTCCAAGAGTTGACTCCTCAATTATAAAGTCAGAATTGAGAATATTTTTATGGAATACTCTCTCAGAAACTAACCGAAAAAGATGAGACATAAAACTTTTTTGAAATGAGGAAAGTACTGGATTTAGGGGAAATTAGGTCTGACTTGAGCCCTTAGGACAATTAGTTAATGGATCTGTGCAGGCCTAGAGTCCCATTTCTGTAGCTGTATGAATGTGCCTACCTCTCTGGGTAGTTATGCAGTTTGACAGAAGATGTGGTCAAGATGGAATAGCTTTATTTTTTAATTTTTTTATTTTAAAGGGATTGCACTTAATTCAAAGTCAGGCAATTGGACATCTTTCTCTTCTTCCTTCCCTATTTTCACTTTTCTTTCTTTGTAAACTGAAATTTAGGTCTAGTTTTACCAAAGAAGGAAGAAATTATTTGACTTACCGCATAGGTTATTTTAGGAAGAGAGAGACCAGAGAACTATTCCAAATGTGGATGAAGGACAGTATCTGCATTTTCTGCCTGCCAATCCATTTAGTTTTCATTTTCCGCCCTCATATTTCTTTATGCAGAGAGAGGACTATGAAACTTTGATTGATACACTTTTCATTTATTGTCATATACTACACTGCTAAAGACTGCCTAAAGGATGAAAACTGAATGTATTTATTTAATAATGATTATACATGTATGCAGTTGCACGTTAATATTGATGCATTATGTTTCCATGGGTTTAAAAACCTGGAAGGGCAATGTTTATTTATTATTGTTTTACATTACACTGGGTACTCAAAAACATTTGTTTTGATTCTTAACTAATTTGTATTAGAGAAGCATAGGCTTACATATCAAGTGATGTACTCATGTAAGTAAAATTTGATTCAAGTAAAGTAAATGCTGATGATTTATTAACTAATATAATTAAATATATATTATCATATGGGAGCATCAAGTTCTTACAGAATCCAGGGGACAGGGACAGTGGCTACTCCAGGACCTAGCTCCTTCCATGTGAGCTGATTTCTCCCAGCTGTGCGTGGGGCTATTGTGACCTGTCAGATGAAGCTACTCATTTCACCTTCTGCCTGAGGAAGGGCTCTTGGATGTTGAGTTTTTAATCACGTCTGCTCAATCATATGACTTTACACTGTTTTTCTTTTCCATCAGTTTGGCAATGGAGAAATGTAAACTGAGTCTAATATCTTGTGTATGTATTGGACATTTCTTTTCTTTTCTTTTCTTTTTTTTTTTGAGAAGAAGTCTCACTCTTTCGCCCAGGCTGGAGTGCAGTGGCGCAATCTCGGCTCACCGCAAGCTCCTGGGTCCAGGCCACTCTCCTGCCTCAGCCTCCCGAGTAGCTGGGACTACAGGCGCCCGCCACCACGCCCGGCTAATTTTTTTGTATTTTCAGTAGAGACGGCGTTTCACCGTGTTAGCCAGGATGGTCTCGATTGCCTGACCTCGTGATCCGCCCGTCTTGGCCTCCCAAAGTGGGCATTTCTATTCATTCCTTCACTCTTTCATTCAACAGTAATTTGTTCTAGATACAAAAATCATTCAGGCATAATTCTCTCACCCTCGTGGCCATTCTAATTATCAGAGGGAGGTGGACCAGCAAATACAGTAAAGTGTTATAAGTGCTATGGTCAGTTCTATATGGGAAGAAGAAAGAGGTTAGGAAAGTGCTTTATAAAAGAGGGAACTTGCGAATCTGGAAACATAAATGTTTTTCCTGCAGAAATGGGTAGAAAAGGGTTGAGATGGGGAAACGGCAGTCTAAGCAGGGCTTTAAGCAAAGGTTAACAGGCTTGAAATGGTATGGTATATTTGGGGGAACTATAAGTTTTTGGTCATGGTCGAAGCATAGATTTAAAACACGTTTTTTGATTGATATATTAGTTGTAGGTATTGAAACATAGCTTTAGTAAGTTATGCTAAGGAATATGAATTTTATCTATGTTTAATGAAGAGCCATTGAAAGGTTTTATTTAGGGAAATAATAGGATCTATTTAGTGTCTAAAAATATGACCCTGAAAGTGGTTTTGAGAATGGATGGGAAGGCAATCTCCTATGTGCCATAATATATTATGCCCATTGCAATAGTTCATGGATGATGCTGATGTATGAATTAAAGTGGTGGCAATTGGGAAAGAGAAAATAATTATTTGTATAAAGTCAGTTATGAAAGAAATATTTTTCTAAGAAGATTAGGGTTTACTTAGAGACTTCATTCATTCATGAAAACAATTTGGTTCCCCATTCTCTGAAATAACAATTCAGTAATTAAGAATCTGTATCAAACAATAAATATAACACAATAGCAGTAAGAACAAAATGACAAACTTTTCAGATGATTTTGATGAGCATCCAGGATTAGCATCCATGGTTTTAGAAAATAAACTCTTGGAGTTCCAAAGAGTAAACAGGAGTCATTGGGGAAAGCTTTTTTATGATAGCAGCTTCTACCCTGTTTTCTCTGCCTTACACTGGCAGAGGAAAATAAAAGACCCTGAGGCTCACTCACCTCATTCATTCAACTTTTTCAACAGAAAAAAAACCTAGGCTTTTTTCCCTAAATTTTGGGAAATCCTCCCCCACCCACAAAAAAGAAAAATTGGGGAAGAATTAAGAGGTGATTTGCAAATTTGCCAAGTATGCACAGAAGCCAGATTTTTCCGTAGCTGAATGAACAAGAGCTCTCCTAAATTTGAACAATGTGATCATTTTAGCTTATGAAGACAACTTTTTGATTTGACTTGAAGTGGTCACTGGTGTTTTGGTAATGCACATCCACTGAGGAGATTTTACATTCCAGTGTCACTGCCAGACCAGCTGATGATACATTGTAGATGCCTGAAGCAGCTTCAACTAAGAACTGAGAAATTAAGGAGGAGAAAAGAGAGTAGGATAATAACATGGTCACTGGGACGTCATGACCTTTCAGTGTGCAGATTACTAACAAGTTAGTTTTTTCTGTATAAACTGAGAAACATTCTGAAGATTTTGATCTTTCTGGGAACATTCCCAGAACAGTTTTTAGTATTTCCACCAGGGGGCAGTGATGTCCTCTACAACGTTGGTGACTGCAGATAGACAAATTTATCATTTTTTTTTTTTTTCTTTTGGACTTGAAGTGGGTTTGAGTGGGAAGCATTGATTAATTCTAACTGCCTATGGATATTAGGGTGGATTTGGAGTCAAATTCAAGCGGAAGACAGAATCGTTAAACAGCATCTGAAGAAGTGCAGTCTTAAACCAGTGATAACTTAATTAAATCAGTTGCTACCGTTGGTTAAATTGAATAGCTATCTTCAAACTCTGAAAACTCATAATTCTTGAAGCTCCTGTCCAGCAGCCTTAGGAGGTTCAAGGAATTTGATTTGCCAAGAATTATGTGCCCCATGAAACCATAGGAACAAATTCTGCAGAACCGATGACAAGAGATAGAGTATTGCTTCTGAAGAGCTCAGACCCTTAATGAGTTCAGGCTCTGTCTTCTTGTCGCTAATTTCACCTTAGCTTGTCAGAAGAGATTTGGCTGCTGGAAGAATATAATTGTGTTTCCACTGGGTAAGTTTAATACGCATGGCTCTTAGCAGGACTAGAGGAGCAGGGCTTTTGGTAGAAAAAGGAATGGACTCAGGGTTAGGAGAAGGTATTTGAATCCTGGTGCCGACATTTTAATGACAGTAGAACCATGGCTTACTGTAATGGGTGTTGATTAGGACCCTCCAATCTGGGTTTTTATCCTGCCTCTGCCACTAACTTTGAGGAATCTTGACTAAATCACTTGGCCCCTCTGGTCTTCAAAGTTCATATCTGTGAAATGAATCGGTTGATCCAGGTGAGCTTTTGGATCCATCACAACTATGATATTCTAAATTTTATAAAAATACAGATCCACTACCACTTAGCTGCCATCTAGACAGTGCCAAGTAACTGTGGACAAAAAAAGTTTTTCAGCAAGACCAATTTTACCTGGCAGCACAGAATTTGAATGTATTTATAAAAGAAGGAGTTTTATTAGTGCATACAGTGGGCAAAAAATTGAGAGAAAGGGATCATATAAAGTTTCATCTAGAAATGCATTAACATATCATTTCTACCCCATTATTTTACAAATGAGGAAGAGGCAATAGGCCAAGATTCTTCAAGATTCATTCATCCAGACGTCTTTCTGGGTGAATGTGCAGAAGCAAACAAAGCAAAGTTTCTGCTCTCTTGAGCTAATGTTGCAGCCAAAAGAGAACTAACTGTGTAGCATTATAGATGATAATATATTAAAGAGGGAAGGTAGGATAAGGGGAAAAGGGAGTGCCAGAGTTCCATTTCATCTGTGTACTTCAGAGAAGGCCTCTCAATAAGAGAACATTTGAGCAGAGACCTAGAGAAGAGACAGAACTAGGCAGATATCTGGGGAAGGTTGTTTTAGGTGGAGAGAACTACAATTTCAAGGGCTTGGAGACAACCCAGGAATAATGGGCAGGGCCAGGATTTGCTTATTAATTTATTCATTCATTCAACAGATACTTATTCAGTGCCAACACTGTGTGACATGCTGTTTTGGCTACAGGATTGAAATATTGTTTAATTCCAAAACCTTTGTTTTCAACCATGCTTCCCTGGTACACTGACCTTTTCTTGCATACTCACTTGTTGCTAAGCACTATGGTAAGCACCTTATGGGCATCTTACTGAAATTAGTTTTCAAAACTATTCCATAAAATTGTTACACAAAAACAATAAAAAAAAAAAGATTCTAAGGAAGGCAGAAAAATAAAACTTAATGTTATTTATTTCAGATCTTATTGAATTAGATGGGAAGATGTACTGTTTTGTCTCATGAATAACTACTATAAGAAAGCTACCAGAATGACCCCATTGATATTATTCAGTTAATTCATATGAATATTTATTGAGTTTTTACTCTGTACCTGGTGTGGTGTTAGAAAGATGAATAAAATATAAACTCACAGGAGGAATTACAATAGAGTTGATAAATCCTTTATGTGTTAGGGCTAACTCTAAGAGAATGAGCAAGGTGCTGAAGTTGGGGGAGGAACAAAGATCTGAGTCTTGCTGGGGAAGTCAGGAAAGACTCTATAAACCAAGGAAGGTTTAGACAGGAAACTGAAGGCATGACACACACTCTAGCACTGCATGGAGCAGATGTTTTAAAGGGTATATTGGGGGAAGAGTTACAAACAGAACATTAATAGAGTGATGCAATTCCCTACTTTCTCATTGTTCTACAGTTTAAGCCAATTTTAGGCTGGATACACAATTGTCAATGTTTCAGTTGAAAGCAGCTCCAACCCTGTAACTCTCTACATATTTATAGGATCAGAGAAATGAAAGATATACCTGTGACTGTATAACAATGAGTGGGGAAATGACATTGTTAGAAAGGGGGAACCTCCAAAGCCTAGTTGCTGGTATCATCCCATTTGTTCCATTTGTTTTGAGCTAACTCTCACTTGCTATAGAGAATTCTTATAATTTTATGTTGTCTTAGCATCCATTTTGAATATTAATTTAACTTTATCATATCAGAGGCAGGAGTCTGTCACCCTTGACACCATTTCTAGTTTGCACCAAACCTACATGGCTCCAGAAGGGTGATCAGAGATAAGAAATTCAAGGTATCTCTCCTGTCTAGCAGATGGGGCTGCCAAATTTCCTGCCATTTAAGTGCCCCTTTTAGGTATCTGCCCATTAACTCACAGTGACTCACACTCTATTCCTTTATATTTCTTTTATATATGCTGCTGGTTGCTTCTCTCTCTCTCACTCACTCTGTTTGCCTGACTTCATTGCTGCCTCACATGAACTGGAGAAAGAGAACTGCCTTCCAGACTCACTATGTTCTCTTCACCCAGGATCTGTAAGCGAAATCATTGAACTTGTCTCCTGCTGGAGTGGCGTATTAAATTTGCACCTTCCATCTGAAGAACGAGGGACTGCCCCAGCTAGCTTTTGTCTAGGATGAGTGATGGAGTGTGGGTGGGGGAAACACAGGGTTGGGCTTGCAGTGCAAGAGCCTGAACCATGGTCAGGCAGGGGTCAGATAAGACCCAAAAGGGTGTCTGCTATTATAATCAAATTTCCCAAGGAAAGGAACTCCTGGTCATGGGTTGGACAAGGAGGCATTAGGCCATCCACCAGGTAAAAGAAGTATCTCTATGGAAGGCACACTGTAAACACCCATATCTAGCTCCCCATCATTTCCTGATAGGGCAGGATTGCTAGATGCTCTGCTACTGGAACCCCCGTTTTGTTGAGGGTTGTCAAGACACCTGCTGAGCCAGGTCTCTGCTAGTCTTCCCAAAAGGGAGGAAGTGAGCCTGTAGGCCCATCAAGATCTGTCTTTCCTTGAATGCATGAGGGAGAGTTTAAGGGGACTCGAGGGCATTCCTGATAGAGGGATAGCATGTGTAACTGGAGGAAAACCGGAGATTGTGGTGTGTTTGGGAAAGTGCGAATATTTTGACCTGACTAAAGTATACTGTGTGAGGCCAGAGGCGAATGGGCGTTGGAAAGTGAGGGGTTGTGTAGAAGGGCAGGATTCCAAAAAGGCTGCCTGGCAGAAGCATGTGCAGAAGACTTGATAGGCCATGTTTTGGTGTTTGCAGCTTTCCCTCCAGGCAAGTGGATCCAGTCATATAGTCCAAATGAAATGCGAGCTGGGTGGTGTGTTGTAAAATGCAGCTTCAGGCATTCCCAGTTCACGGGAACTAGGTGATGGAAGTAGGTGGTATTCAGCTCCATCTTGTTGCTCTGTGGAAATTTGTGTCCAGTGTCACCAGAACTTTGGATTTTTTAAGTAGAGCTAGAAATATGGGTTTATGCACAAAATATTCCAAATTTTAATGTTGGAAATAAATTTAAATTTACTTAACAAATGTATGGGCCAAGGTAAACATAGAGTGCATTGGTTTCCAATCCCCATGGGAGATGAAAGGGACCATATGAGATCTTAAAATAGTGACTGATGGGGTCAGTTTTGCTTTTTAGAAGGATTATTTTGGAAACAATTTCCAGAATAGATTGGAGGAGATAGGATAGAGTCAAGAAGAGTAATTTGAAGCTTTTGAAATAAAAATTGAGAAGCTGAATTAAAGTAAAGGCAACAAGGATAAAGCTGAGGGGCATTTAAGGGAAGAATCGACAAGATTTTGTACCACTGGAATATAGATACTGAAGACAAAGGGGTTTCGAGTGACATTTATTTTTCTGATTTGGAAGACTAGGTGAATGATCTTTTGAATCACTGAAATAGTAAATGAGGAGGCAGTGCTGGCTTCTCAACCAATATTGGGAGTTCTTCCATACATTGAGTTTGAGTATCTGTGGAAAATTCAATTTAAAACCTCAGAGCCAGTTTGATGAATTTGATAGCTCAGAGAATAAGTCACATTAGGATTATGTACTGGGGAGTCATCTGCAAATGGTTCCTATCCATTTTTTTCCAACAAACACAAATATTTTTCTTTCATATGCCAGGCTCTGTTCTTGTTCCTGGGAATACAAATGGCTCATGATGCAGCTGGTCTCCAAGCTCATGAAACTTGCAATATACGGAAGCAGGCAGATAGTACACAAGAAGGCACACAAATACAATAAATACAAATTGTGATAACTGCTAGACAGGCATAACTTGGAGATATCATGGGGTTGGTTCCAGACCATTGCAATAAAGCGAATATCACAATAAAGTGAGTCACACAAAGTTTTTGAGTTTTCCTAGTGCATAAAAAACTTATGTTTACACTCGCTTATTAATAGTATAGTGTAATAGACGAGTTAACACTAGTTTATTAGGTGTGCAATAGCATTATGCACACTTATGAGTCTATTAAGTTGCAATAGCATTATGAACTTATTAGCATTACTATTAATAGTATAGTGTAATAGACTACAGTAGTCTATTAAGCGTGCAATAGCATTATATCTAAAAAAAAGTAAACTGTTAATTAAAAATACCTCATTGCTAAAAATGCTAGCAATCATCTGAGTCTTCAGTGAATTGTAATCTTTTTGGTTGTGGAAGGTCTTGCCTCAATGTTGATGGCTGTTGACTGATCAGGGTGGTGATTGCTGAAGGTGGGGGACTGTGGCAACTTCTTAAAATAAGACAATAATGAAGTTTACCTTAACAACTGACTCTTCCTTTAACAAAATATTTCTCTGTAGCATGTGATGCTGTTTCATAACATTTTGCCTACAGTAGAACTTCTTTCAGAATGGGAGTCAGTCCTCTCAAAGCCTGCCACTGCTTTATCAACTAAGTTTATGTAATCTAAATCTTTTGTTGTGATTTCAGGGATGTTCACAATGTCTTCACAAGGAGCAGATTCCATAAGAAGCAACTACTTTCTTTGCTCATCCATAAGAAGCAATTCCTAATCTGTTACAGTTGATTATGGAATTTCAGCAGTTCAGTCACATCTCCAGGCTCCACTTCTAATTCTAGTTCTCTTGCTATTTCACCACATCTGCAGTTCCTTTCTTTACTGAAGTCTTGAAGTCCTCAAAATCATCCATAGAGGTTGGAATTAACATTTTCCAAGCTCGTATTCATGTTGCTATTTTGACCTTTTCCCAGGAATGGAGAATGCACTTAATGGCATCTAAAATGGTGAATCTTTTCCAGAAAGTTTTCAATTTATTTTGCCCAGATCTATCAGAGGAATCACTACTGATGGCAGCTGTAGCCTAAAGAAATGTGTTTCTAAAATAATAAGACTTGAAAGTAAAAATGATTCTTTGGTCCAGGGGGCCAGTGAAAGAGCAACTGTTTGAAGAAAAACTCAGTTTTAAGGACATAATGTCTAAAAACCTCAAAGGAACAAAAATGTCAAGAAAGAGAAGGGCTGAAATATGGTTGTTGGATTTGGCCAGTGAGAGGCAGCATAGAAGAGAGAGGGTGGAGGTTGTTAGAGTACAATGATGAACTGAATCTTGAAGAGAGGTGAAGTAGTAGAGATGAAACGTGCAGGTCTTTTTGTGAATCAAACTTGGGATTTAGGACAATAGCTAGAGTTGCTGAGTAGAACAAGAGAACACTACAGACTTGAAAAGGCCTTAGTATTTCCTACATGTTACTAAGATGTGATCTTTCCACTTTAATTGTATGGAATTTTATAATTGCTCACATTCTCCAACTTTCTGCCTGTAGCAAGGGGCAGTGCTTTCAGAGCCCATGTCGGTTCATCTGTTGTCATATATTCCAGAAATATATTTGCACATCCCAGAAATTTTGAGATTTGATTGTGTTTGATTTAGTATTTTAGTCTTTGATTGTCCTTCAGTTTTACCAGCATATAAATAACATCTCTCAATAACGTGTTAGCCCCTTAAACTCTTTCTGACGCTTGTTAGATGTTTTCCTTAGTCAAGACTTTTTTTTTTTTTTTTTTTTTTTTTTTTGAGACAGAGTCTCTCTCTGTCACCAGGGCTAGAGTGCAATAGGGCAATCTTGGCCCAACTGCAACCTCTGCTTTCTGGGTTCAAGCGATTCTCCTATCTTAGTCTCCCAAGTAGCTGGGATTACAGGTGCCTGCCATCACACCCTGCTAATTTTTGCATTTTTAGTAGAGACAGGGGTTCTCGAACTACTGACCTCCAGGGATCCACCCACCTCAGCATCCCAAAGTGCTGGGATTACAGGTGTGAGCCACTGTGCCCGGCCTGGTCAAGACGTTTAAGTGAATTTTTTCTTTGTTGAATTGAAGGACTTCACTTGGGTTGACTAAAAACCTAATTTAAAAAAATCCATTGCTTACTAACAACTGCTCTTTTCAATCTCTTGTGCCAGAGTATAATTTTCTTTTGGCCAATGTTGGTCATTAAAAGTCATTTTCTAAACCCTGAAATATCACGGTGCATAACAAAACAAGACCAGACTAGTTTTGTGATCTATGAAATTTTCATTGCAGAGTTTAATTGACTTTTATCTTTTTTGTTTGTTCTTTTACTTTTTTGATATATCTAAATCCCCATCTGTGTGTACTGTGCTGCACTGCTTGATAATATGGCTCTAGATAATAGAAATCCATTACATCCCTCAAAGAAAATAAAAAACCTGCTCTTCAAGGAGTAGACGGGAACACAAGTAGAAATTCAGTCTCTGACTAAGAATCAGCATGTGTTTTTTTTCCCCCAAAGAAAGTAAGAAGAAAATAAATAAAAGGTAGAAAACTAGACCTCAGAATTGTAGTTTCATGCTGCTGCATAAAATAAAGCCCATACGGTAGAAGAAAAGCTGTCAATAATCCTACAGAGCAGGATTTTGTTCTTTCAGGTGAAAAAAGAACCTGCATCTTTGTTCCTAAAATATCTTGAAACTGAAGCAAGCAAAGTTTATTTTCACTGCCACCTTTTCCTATTTTGGACTGACATTTCTAACAATCACTAGAAATCAGCAGGAAACCCAACTCTTAAAGAAATTGTCATTAAAATACAAAATCTCTGTGTCATCCACCCCATAGGAAACAATGATTTTTTTAAGTGCATTTACTCTTGGTTTGCTGTTTCTTTTTTTTTTTTTTTTAATTTATTTATTATTATTAAACTTCAAGTTGTAGGGTACATGTGCACAACGTGCAGGTTTGCTACATATGTATACTTGTGCCATGTTGGTGTGCTGCACCCATCAACTCGTCATTTACATCAGGTATAACTCCCAATGCAATCCCTCCCCCCTCCCCCCTCCCCATGATAGGCCCCGGTGTGTGATGTTCCCCTTCCCGAGTCCAAGTGATCTCATTGTTCAGTTCCCACCTACGAGTGAGAACATGCGGTGTTTGGTTTTCTGTTCTTGTGATAGTTTGCTAAGAATGATGGATTCCAGCTGCATCCATGTCCCTACAAAGGACACAAACTCATCCTTTTTTATGGCTGCATAGTATTCCATGGTGTATATGTGCCACATTTTCTTAATCCAATCTGTCAATGATGGACATTTGGGTTGATTCCAAGTCTTTGCTATTGTGAATAGTGCTGCAATAAACATACGTGTGCATGTGTCCTTATAGCAGCATAATTTATAATCCTTTGGGTATATACCCAGTAATGGGATGGCTGGGTCATATGGTACATCTAGTTCTAGATCCTTGAGGAATCGCCATACTGTTTTCCATAATGGTTGAACTAGTTTACAATCCCACCAACAGTGTAAAAGTGTTCCTATTTCTCCACATCCTCTCCAGCACCTGTTGTTTCCTGACTTTTGAATGATCGCCATTCTAACTGGTGTGAGATGGTATCTCATTGTGGTTTTGATTTGCATTTCTCTGATGGCCAGTGATGATGAGCATTTTTTCATGTGTCTGTTGGCTGTATGAATGTCTTCTTTTGAGAAATGTCTGTTCATATCCTTTGCCCACTTTTTGATGGGGTTGTTTGTTTTTTTCTTGTAAATTTGTTTGAGTTCTTTGTAGGTTCTGGATATCAGCCCTTTGTCAGATGAGTAGATTGCAAAAATTTTCTCCCATTCTGTAGGTTGCCTGCTCACTCTGATGGTAGTTTCTTTTGCTGTGCAGAAGCTCTTTAGTTTGATGAGATCCTATTTGTCAATTTTGGCTTTTGCTGCCGTTGCTTTTGGTGTTTTAGACATGAAGTCTTTGCCCATGCCTATGTCCTGAATGGTACCACCTAGGTTTTCCTCTAGGATTTTTATGGTATTAGGTCTAACATTTAAGTCTCTAATCCATCTTGAATTAATTTTCGTATAAGGAGTAAGGAAAGGATCCAGTTTCAGCTTTCTACTTATGGCTAGCCAGTTTTCCCAGCACCATTTATTAAATAGGGAATCCTTTCCCCATTTCTTGTTTCTCTCAGGTTTGTCAAAGATCAGATGGCTGTAGATGTGTGGTATTATTTCTGAGGACTCTGTTCTGTTCCATTGGTCTATATCTCTGTTTTGGTACCAGTACCATGCTGTTTTGGTTACTGTAGCCTTGTAGTATAGTTTGAAGTCAGGTAGCGTGATGCCTCCAACTTTGTTCTTTTGACTTAGGATTGTCTTGGAGATGCGGGCTCTTTTTTGGTTCCATATGAACTTTAAAGCAGTTTTTTCCAATTCTGTGAAGAAGCTCATTGGTAGCTTGATGGGGATGGCATTGAATCTATAAATTATCTTGGGCAGTATGGTCATTTTCACGATATTGATTCTTCCTATCCATGAGCATGGTATGTTCTTCCATTTGTTTGTGTCCTCTTTGATTTCACTGAGCAGTGGTTTGTAGTTCTCCTTGAAGAGGTCCTTTACATCCCTTGTAAGTTGGATTCCTAGGTATTTTATTCTCTTTGAAGCAATTGTGAATGGAAGTTCATTCCTGATTTGGCTCTCTGTTTGACTGTCACTGGTGTATAAGAATGCTTGTGATTTTTGCACATTAATTTTGTATCCTGAGACTTTGCTGAAGTTGCTGATCAGCTTAAGGAGATTTTGGGCTGAGACAATGGGGTTTTCTAAATATACAATCATGTCGTCTGCAAACAGGGACAATTTGACTTCTTCTTTTCCTAACTGAATCCCCTTGATTTCTTTCTCTTGCCTGATTGCCCTAGCCAGAACTTCCAACACTATGTTGAATAGGAGTGGTGAGAGAGGGCATCCCTGTCTTGTGCCAGTTTTCAAAGGGAATTTTTCCAGTTTTTGCCCATTCAGTATGATATTGGCTGTGGGTTTGTCATAAATAGCTCTTATTATTTTGAGGTACATTCCATCAATACCAAATTTCTTGAGCGTTTTTAGCATGAAGGGCTGTTGAATTTTGTCAAAAGCCTTTTCTGCATCTATTGAGATAATGATGTGGTTCTTGTCTTTGGTTCTGTTTATATGCTGGATTATGTTTATTGATTTGCGAATGTTGAACCAGCCTTGCATCCCAGGGATGAAGCCCACTTGATCATGGTGGATAAGCTTTTTGATGTGCTGCTGAATCCAGTTTGCCAGTATTTTATTGAGGATTTTTGCATCGATGTTCATCAGGGATATTGGTCTAAAATTCTCTTTTTTTGTTGTGTCTCTGCCAGGCTTTGGTGTCAGGATGATGTTGGCCTCATAAAATGAGTTAGGGAGGATTCCCTCTTTTTCTATTGATTGGAATAGTTTCAGAAGGAATGGTACCAGCTCCTCCTTGTACCTCTGGTAGAATTCAGCTGTGAATCCATCTGGTCCTGGACTTTTTTTGGTTGGTAGGCTATTAATTACTGCCTGAATTTCAGAGCCTACTATTGGTCTATTCAGGGATTCAACTTCTTCCTGGCTTAGTCTTGGAAGAGTGTAAGTGTCCAGGAAATTATCCATTTCTTCTAGATTTTCCAGTTTATTTGCGTAGAGGTATTTATAGTATTCTCTGATGGTAGTTTGTATTTCTGTGGGGTCGGTGGTGATATCCCCTTTATCATTTTTAATTGCGTCGATTTGATTCTTCTCTCTTTTCTTCTTTATTAGTCTTGCTAGTGGTCTGTCAATTTTGTTGATCTTTTCAAAAAACCAACTCCTGGATTCATTGATTTTTTGGAGGGTTTTTTGTGTCTCTATCTCCTTCAGTTCTGCTCTGATCTTAGTTATTTCTTGCCTTCTGCTAGCTTTCGAATGTGTTTGCTCTTGCTTCTCTGGTTCTTTTAATTGCGATGTTAGAGTGTCAATTTTAGATCTTTCCTGCTTTCTCTTGTGGGCATTTAGTGCTATAAATTTCCCTCTACACACTGCTTTAAATGTGTCCCAGAGATTCTGGTATGTTGTATCTTTGTTCTCATTGGTTTCAAAGAACATCTTTATTTCTGCCTTCATTTCGTTATGTACCCAGTAGTCATTCAGGAGCAGGTTGTTCAGTTTCCATGTAGTTGAGCGGTTTTGATTGAGTTTCTTAGTCCTGAGTTCTAATTTGATTGCACTGTGGTCTGAGAGACAGTTTGTTATAATTTCTGTTCTTGTACATTTGCTGAGGAGTGCTTTACTTCCAATTACGTGGTCAATTTTGGAGTAAGTACGATGTGGTGCTGAGAAGAATGTATATTCTGTTGATTTGGGGTGGAGAGTTCTATAGATGTCTATTAGGTCTGCTTGCTGCAGAGATGAGTTCAATTCCTGGATATCCTTGTTAACTTTCTGTCTCGTTGATCTGTCTAATGTTGACAGTGGAGTGTTGAAGTCTCCCATTATTATTGTATGGGAGTCTAAGTCTCTTTGTAAGTCTCTAAGGACTTGCTTTATGAATCTGGGTGCTCCTGTATTGGGTGCATATATATTTAGGATAGTTAGCTCTTCCTGTTGAATTGATCCCTTTACCATTATGTAATGGCCTTCTTTGTCTCTTTTGATCTTTGATGGTTTAAAGTCTGTTTTATCAGAGACTAGTATTGCAACCCCCGCTTTTTTGTGTTCTCCATTTGCTTGGTAAATCTTCCTCCATCCCTTTATTTTGAGCCTATGCATGTCTCTGCGTGTGAGATGGGTCTCCTGAATACAGCAGACTGATGGGTCTTGACTCTTTATCCAGTTTGCCAGTCTGTGTCTTTTAATTGGAGCATTTAGTCCATTTACATTTAAGGTTAAGATTGTTATGTGTGAACTTGATCCTGCCATTATGTTATTAACTGGTTATTTTGCTCGTTAGTTGATGCAGTTTCTTCCTAGCCTTGATGGTCTTTACATTTTGGCATGTTTTTGCAATGGCTGGTACCGGTTGTTCCTTTCCATGTTTAGTGCTTCCTTCAGGGTCTCTTGTAAGGCAGGCCTAGTGGTGACAAAATCTCTAAGCATTTGCTTATCTGTAAAGGATTTTATTTCTCCTTCACTTATGAAACTTAGTTTGGCTGGATATAAAATTCTGGGTTTAAAATTCTTTTCTTTAAGAATGTTGAATATTGGCCCCCACTCTCTTCTGGCTTGAAGAGTTTCTGCCGAGAGATCTGCTGTTAGTCTGATGGGCTTCCCTTTGTGGGTAACCCGACCTTTCTCTCTGGCTGCCCTTAAGATTTTTTCCTTCATTTCAACTTTGGTGAATCTGGCAATTATGTGTCTTGGAGTTGCTCTTCTCGAGGAGTATCTTTGTGGCGTTCTCTGTATTTCCTGGATTTGAATGTTGGCCTGCCCTACTAGGTTGGGGAAGTTCTCCTGGATGATATCCTGAAGAGTGTTTTCCAACTTGGTTCCATTTTCCCCCTCACTTTCAGGCACCCCAATCAGACGTAGATTTGGTCTTTTTACATAATCCCATACTTCTTGCAGGCTTTGTTCATTTCTTTTTCTTCTTTTTTCTTTTGGTTTCTCTTCTCGCTTCATTTCATTCATTTGATCCTCCATCGCTGACATTCTTTCTTCCAGTTGATCGAGACGGTTACTGAAGCTTGTGCATTTGTCACGTATTTCTCGTGCCATGGTTTTTGTCTCTTTCATTTCGTTTGTGAGCTTCTCTGCATTAATTACTCTAGCCATCAATTCTTCCACTTTTTTTTCAAGATTTTTAGTTTCTTTGCGCTGGGTACGTAATTCCTCCTTTAGCTCTGAGAAATTTGATGGACTGAAGCCTTCTTCTCTCATCTCGTCGAAGTCATTCTCCGTCCAGCTTTGATCCGTTGCTGGCGATGAGCTGCGCTCCTTTGCCGGGGGAGATGCGCTCTTATTTTTTGAATTTCCAGCTTTTCTGCCCTGCTTTTTCCCCATCTTTGTGGTTTTATCTGCCTCTGGTCTTTGATGATGGTGATGTACTGATGGGGTTTTGGTGTAGGTGTCCTTCCTGTTTGATAGCTTTCCTTCTAACAGTCAGGATCCTCAGCTGTAGGTTGTAGCTGTAGGAGATTGCTTGAGGTCCACTCCAGACCCTGTTTGCCTGGGTATCAGCAGCAGAGGCTGCAGAAGATAGAATATTTCTGAACAGCGAGTGTACCTGTCTGATTCTTGCTTTGGAAGCTTCCTCTCAGGGGTGTACTCCACCCTGTGAGGTGTGGGGTGTCAGACTGCCCCTAGTGGGGGATGTCTCCCAGTTAGGCTACTCAGGGGTCAGGGACCCACTTGAGCAGGGAGTCTGTCCCTTCTCAGATCTCAACCTCCGTGTTGGGAGATCCACTGCTCTCTTCAAAGCTGTCAGACAGAGTCGTTTGCGTCTGCAGAGCTGCTGCGTTTGTTATTATTTACTGTGCCCTGTCCCCAGAGGTGGAGTCTACAGAGACAGGCAGGTTTCCTTGAGCTGCTGTGAGCTCCACCCAGTTCGAGCTTCCCAGCAGCTTTGTTTACCTACTTAAGCCTCAGCAATGGCGGGCGCCCCTCCCCCAGCCTCGCTGCTGCCTTGCCGGTAGATCACAGACTGCTGTGCTAGCAATGAGGGAGGCTCCGTGGGTGTGGGACACTCCCGGCCAGGTGTGGGATATGATCTCCTGGTGTGCCTGTCTGCTTAAAGCGCAGTATTGGGGTGGGAGTTACCCGATTTTCCAGGTGTTGTGTGTCTCAGTTCCCCTGGCTAGGAAAAGGGATTCCCTTCCCCCTTGCGCTTTCCAGGTGAGGCAATGCCTCGCCCTGCTTCAGCTCTCGCTGGTTGGGCTGCAGCAGCTGACCAGCACCGATCGTCTGGCACTCCCCAGTGAGATGAACCCAGTACCTCAGTTGAAAATGCAGAAATCGCCGGTCTTCTGTGTCGCTCGCGCTGGGAGTTGGAGACTGGAGCTGTTCCTATTCGGCCATCTTGCTCCGCTCAATTCAATTGTATTCTTGTTTTATTTTCCTACTTTTGAATTGAAAAAAAATGTACTTGAGAGTTTGTCTCAACCTAGAGAATTCTAAGCCCTCAGAAAAAAAGAAAAAATACATAATCTTTATTTCTTCCTTCTAGCTTTGTTTTTCTATGTTGAAATTGATCCTGTCTTCGAGCTTTGCCCAGTAGAAACCTGGTATATTCCATTATCTATACTCTTCCTAAGACATTGCCCACTCTCTCCCCTCACTCCAGGTTCCAAGCATACGCCTCTATCTACTATTACTAAGGACAGTGCTGTTTCTCTTGTGAAAGAGAACACGTTTCAGAATCATATACTAAACATCATGAAAAATTTTTATATTACCTCACTGAAAGTACAAGAAAAAAATAGACACATTATAGTTAAATTGCTAAAAACAGAGATAAAGAGAAAATTTTGAAGGCACCCAGAGAAAATAAAGATACACTACATACAGAAAAGCAAAGATAAGAATTATAGCAGACCTCTTAGAGAAAACAGCGAAAGTCAGAAGACCACGATAGGACAATCATGTGCCACTTTATGGTGTTTTGGTCAATGACAGATTCCATAAATGATGGTGGTACCATAAGATTATAAAATAAAGCTAAAAGCCAGGCGCAGTGACTCATGCCTATAATTCCAGCTTTTTGGGAGGCCGAGGCAGGCAGATTACCTGAGGTGAGAAGTTCGAAACCAGCCTGGCCAACATGGTGAAACCCCATCTCTACTAAAAATACAAAAATTAGCCGGGTGTGGTGTATTAAAAAATGAAATTATACTATTGCAGAAAAATCAATAAATTTATTTTAACTAGCTGAGTTTTAGCTATAATTCAGAAAAGGTTTTTATCTCATAGGATTTGTGTTTAAGAATGGTTTGCAATGAAACACCTCACTGTACAAAATAATGAGTAATATCTGGATATCAAACAGGGTACCTTACAACCGACTGAGAAAAAAATAGGTTAGTTGTAACTTCCTCTTTGGTTGGCAAGTTTTGACCAAGTGACTAAAATACAAAAAATATAGAACAAAGAAAAAACAGCTTTATTTTTTCCCTTTCGTTTACCACAGCAGGGCAACATGCCCAGGTAATAAAAAAATAAAAATAGAAAGTAAAACAAAATGACATGAATATCACACTGAGGGTGAACCAGAAATGTTAGGGCCTCTATAGTTAACAATAAGTTATTGTACATTTCAAAATAACTAAAAGGGTGGAATTGAAATGTTGTTAACACAAATAAGTGATACATGCTTGAGGTGATGGATACCCCAATTACCCTAATTGGGTCATTACAGACTGTATGCTTGTATCAAAATATTACCTGTGTCCCATAAATATATACAACTATTACATATCCATAATAATTACAACTTAAAATTCTAAAAAATGTAGCAAACAGAAGATTGTTTATAAAATATCTGGAAACAATTCCTTTATTCGTTTCTCTCCTTTCTGAGTCCTATATGGTAGGACCTTCTGGGCAGCCTTTTTGGCCATTGACTGGAGAGAAGCCCTGAGACCTAACGGCCAGCATGGTAAAACTCAGTCTTTAATTGTGCAAGTGTCAAAAGTGGCTCCCAAGTGAGGATGGTAACCAGTACATTTCTGAAAGGGAAATCTACTGGTATCCCTAGGCTGTTCTTTGAACTAATAGGAGAAAATAGAACATCGTGGTCATCTGACATACAATAGTCCCTATAGGTAGCTTTGAATGATTGGGGTTCAGTGTAACAGTTCACTTAGAGACAATCATTCTATCCATCAATTGTATCAAAGCATCAAAGGATATTTGGAAGTTTAGATAAAGAGTAGCAACAACTTCTGATTGGGTATATGTGGCTTTTAATAAAAGTTGGAGCTACAACTGAATCAGTTGTAAACATGTCAGAATCTGTACTGTCCACAATCACTTTAAGAAGAGTAAATAAAGATCTACTTCTGGCCACAGTGAAAGGACAGGGATCAGATATATGCTTCCACTTTGAACAGCCAGAAAACAGATAGAATATATGAAAAAACCATTTTCAAACATGTGAAATAGTCAATACAGGACAATAAAACAAACTGAGAGAAGGGAGATAAACAAAATAAGCCCACAGTTGCATCAATGTATTTTCTAGAGTCAGTTTACCAGCCCAGAGCATAGAGAGGGAGCCCTAACAAAGCCAAACAATACTGCTGAGTGGAGGAGACAGAGGTCAGAATCCAGAGTGCTCAGGGCAGCTAGAATTTGTGGACAATGTGCCAAAGAGGAGGGAGCTACAGAGAAAGAGATCTGAAAGTCTGCAGAGAGTTTTCTTCCTGAATTGTGTATGCTTAAGAAGAAACCAGCTAAAGCCAGAGAAAGAAGCACCAGAAAAGAAGATGAAGAATATTTCTTGGAGACCATATGGGACCAGACAGAGTGAACACATCTGTAATAACATGACACACTGGGTGTTGTCCTCAAAATGATACAGCTTTAGCAATGAGGCTACTAAGGCCATGCTGAGCTCTTCTCTCTCCTTTCAGTATTCTCCTTCAATCCTAGGAAGAAGGCTTCTCTGGACCTACCCTATCAAGGCTTAAAAGCAAGTCTTGAGAAGCTCTAGCTGATTCTTACTTAAACTCATGCCAGAAAGCAAACAAACAAACAAAAGAACAATACTCTACTTAGAGAAATACAGCAATCAATACCTTAAAATTCACAATGAACCTTCAATAAAAACATTTTATCAGACAGGAAAATATGACCCACAAACATAGGGAAAATCAATCAATAGACATATATCCAGAAATTATAGCAATTATGAAACTAGCCAAAAGGGACATTAAATGAGCTATTATTAGTATGTTCCATCGCTTCAAAATAGTTCAGGAAAAGATCAGTGTGATGAGCAGAGAAATGACAGGGCCCAAAGATAAGTTCAAAATATTAGAAAAAATACCTAAAATGAAAAATACACTGGATGGAATTAATAACATATTAGGAACCGCAAGTGAAAAAAATCAGTGAACTTGAAACCATATCGAGGAATTCTCCAGAATAAATTACAGAGAAAAAAGACTGAAACAATTATACAGAGGCTCAGTGACCTATGGGACAAGACCAGCAATTTAACATATGTTAATTTAACGTATGCTCCAGTAGTAGGAGTCCCACGTGGAGTAAAGGGACAGACAAATATTTGAAGAAAGGATGCTGGAATTTTTCCAAATTTGATGACAATTAGAAGCCCACAGATCCAAAAAGCCAAAGTATCCAAGGCAAATTATATCTAAATAAAACCACATCAACTCATATCACAATTCATTGCTGAAAAGCAGTTTCAAAGAGAAAACCTCAATTACTACTAGAGGAGAAAAAAGATACATTATAAGAGGAACAAAGATAAAAATAACAGCACACCTCTGGTTAGAAACCATGCAACCCAGAATACATTGGAGATATCATTGTTGACAAAATGAAAGGGAAAAAATTCAATCTAGAATTTTTTACTCACTAAAAATATTTTTCAAAAATGAAGGCGAAATGAAGTATTTTCCAGACAACAAAAACCAGGCAAATTCCTTGCCAGCAGACCTGCACTACAAGACATGTTTAAAAAAAACGTGCTTTAAGCAGAAGGAAAATGATAGCAGGTGGAAATTCAGATCTACACAAATAAATGAAAGGCTCTGGAAATGGTATAACTATGTGGATAATTATAAACACGTTCTTATACTTTAATGTCTTTGGAAGATAATTTTATACTTAACAAATACAAACCCTAATTGGAAAAGTATAGTCTACATGCTTAAAAAAGAATGGATATGTGATGCTTATTTTGTTTTTTGGGCTGTGGGAAAGTTATTTTAAAAGGAAAGAAAGTATGGTATATGGTCTGAGTGTTTTCAGAGACATCATACACTTATGGATAAATGTAGGTATCTTCCCTGCTTCCTACAAATGTTCTCTCTCTCATTGAATCAGAACCCCTAATATTGCATGGTCAGAGTACCAGAAGAAATGTTTCCATAGAGTGGTTGGCATAAATTCGGCTCCTAAGTCTTGGTGCCCACGGAAGCAGGCCCAGATGAGGTTCTCTCTTTTTTTTTTTTTTAAAATTATTATTATACTTTAAGTTCTAGGGTACATGTGCACAACGTGCAGGTTTGTTACATATGTATACTTGTGTCATGTTGCTGTGCTGCACCCATCAACTCGTCAGCACCCATCAACTCGCCATTTACATCAGGTATAACTCCCAGTGCAATCCCTCCCCCCTCCCCCCTCCCCATGATAGGCCCCTGTGTGTGATGTTCCCCTTCCCGAGTCCAGTGATCTCATTGTTCAGTTCCCACCTATTAGTGAGAACATGCGGTGTTTGGTTTTCTGTTCTTATGATAGTTTGCTAAGAATGATGGTTTCCAGCTGCATCCATGTCCCTACAAAGGACACAAACTCATCCTTTTTTATGGCTGCATAGTATTCCATGGTGTATATGTGCCACATTTTCTTAATCCAATCTGTCACTGATGGACATTTGGGTTGATTCCAAGTCTTTGCTATTGTGAATAGTGCCGCAATAAACATACGTGTGCATGTGTCTTTATAGCAGCATGATTTATAATCCTTTGGGTATATACCCAGTAATGGGATGGCTGGGTCATATGGTACATCTAGTTCTAGATCCTTGAGGAATCGCCATACTGTTTTCCATAATGGTTGAACTAGTTTACAATCCCGCCAACAGTGTAAAAGTGTTCCTATTTCTCCACATCCTCTCCAGCACCTGTTGTTTCCTGACTTTTTAATGATCATTACTATCAGTGGAGACCCAGCAATTTGAAGGACCTGGGGCAGGAAGAGTAGTACTAGTAGGAAAATAGGGATCAGGCAAACAAACTTATCTGTCACAAATGCACCTAACTGAATTAATCTAATGAATTCTTTGTTATGTTTATTGGCAATATTTTAACAACACTTTTAGAATAAATTCTATCAGGACACAAGAAAGTAGAGGAATTGCATCTTGCTAGGATGGATACAGATAACAGGCACTAGACTTAATCAGCATCCAGTAGTGAGCTGGAACTATATTTTCTGGAGTTCTGGAAAGCCAGTGTCCCTAGATTTGGAGGAGATATACTGAAAGGAGAGAGAAGAGCTCAGCTGAAGTATGATTTGCTAAAAAATTTGAGCTTAGAACTCATACTCATTGTCTAGTTGGGTATGCAGGGAAAAAAAATCAGAAGTTTATTTCCCAGGAAGAGACCTTAGTTCATCACCACAAGTAGTCCACTAATTAACAAGTATTGCTCTCTGTCAGCAAGATTTCTAATAATAATGTAACTAAATGAAAGAAACATATATCTTAGCTTCATCTCAGTTGCTTTTAGACAGAAGACCCAATTAAATGATCAATTTATATACATTTTCATATCAAGTCATATTGTTATGTATCTATGGCATTCATATTTCTGAACCAAAACTTAGATCAATGCATTACTGAAGTCTTATTATTCCTTGATATTCAAAGTGTAGTCCATGGACCAGCAGTGTTAGCATCACTTCAGAGCTTGTTAGAACTGCAGAGTCTCTGGTCCAACTCCAAGACATTATAAATCAGAATTTATATTTTAACAAGATTCTCATGTGACATCAAAGTTTTAGAAGTGCCAATATAACTCCTATTATGATTACGGTAGTGAACAAAAGAAAAATTCTTTGGTTACCAAAATGTGAAGTCTATATTATAGGTAAAGTTTCTATCAACTTTATTTTCATACTACTACCTGTATTATCAATGTAACTGCAGCTTTTAAAGTAAATTAAACATTATGAAAACATTTGTTTTAAGTTCCTTTCACAAATCCAGTTATTATGATAATATTCATTGAAGGAAATAAAATATATACATGTTCGTTACCATAGTTATATAAGAACATAAAATTTCTGACTGCATTTACGCAGTATTTAATTTCTGTTTGTTCACTAAGTTCAGAGAAAAAATGATAAATAGAAATTTTTATTGTGTTTATTCTTAATTAGCTGTGATATCATCTCTTCATTTCTTCCTATAAATAGTTTAAGATTTTGAGAAATATCAGGCTTTGTGGACTGTTATTAATCTTTATTACATTATGGAATCTGTTGAAATGATATTGAAAAATAGCAAAGTTGGCCAGGAAAATGGGATGGTCTAGCAGGCCTGCAACACCTGCTGAAGCACTGTCACTGAGGTTGGAAACCTAAGCGAAGTATGTACACTGAAACTGGAAGGTGGGATGGTTCTCTGTATTTTCCAGCCACTGGTAAATAATAAAAATTCAAATCGCCAACATAGTCTCGAAATATTTTGTCCTAGCTTGAGTTGCTGTAACAAACTACCTTTAATCTGGTGGCTTAAAAAACAGAAATTTATTTCTGTTCAGAAATCAGTACGCCAGCATGGTGAGTAAGGACCCTCTTCTTGGTTACAAACTACTGACTTCTCCCTGTATACACACATGGCAATTAGAGAGTCAGGAATTTCCATGTGGTGGCTTCACCTAATCTAACCTTAATTACCTACCAAAAGTGCCACTCCAAACACCATCATGTTGGGAATTTGGGGTTCAACTTATTAATTTGGGGGTAGAAAGGGAGACAAAAATTTAGTTCATAGCATCTTTATACAATTTTCTAGTCCTGGATGATGATCAAGACCCTAAACTTGATTTAAAGTTAATATCTCTTTTCTCATCTTGCTGGCCATGGTTTCTAACCCATGGTCTTAGTCATGGCTACTGCCTGGGAACAGAGAAAATGTAGCAAGAAAGTTCTCACTTTATTAGAAATGTAGGAAGGCTTTGTGTTTACTGGGCATCCTGTTTAAATGCTGATGCTTGTTCTCTGGGATGATTTATCTGACTGGAATTCCTGTAAAGTTGTTAATGTACTCTGTTCTTCCTTCTCATCTGTCAGTCCCTAGGTTTGTAGTGGTCCACCCCATGGGGACTCTCTCTACAGGAGTTTTATTGCTCATCCTTTACCCAAACACCCTGAGAGAGCAGCGACTCTCCTTTGCTCAGTTTCTAAAGGGGCCTGGTTTCTTGCCCCAGGCACAAATCAGGCAACATCCAAGGAGCCCTGATGAACAAAGGATTGCTGAAGGGGGATCACACATTAAACCCTATAGTGTTCCCAGTGAAGCCTCCCTCATTAGACTTGACTTTCAGGTTGGACATTCTCTACTTCACTCTCAGTGAAGTCGTTTCCAAAAGAATTATTTTCAAATCTCTTAAACTCTGACATCCCAAACATTTGATTCACTTTCCAAACTAAGTTTTAAACACATCTACTTGAAATATAATAAATGCATGTGTGTTACTGTAACTATATAAGAACATAAAATTCCCGACTGCATTTACACAGTATTTTAATTTCTGTTTGTTCACTAAATTCAGAGAAAAAATAGTGATAAATAGAAATTTTTATTTTGTTCATCCTTATTGCATCATCACCTATCTCTCAAATCATTTGGACTCTGATATGTAGCATATCTTGATATCACACTTGAAACTTTCAATTTAACATGTGTTGGTGTTAAAATTTTTTTATTACAAAACTGAAACATATTTTCCATGCCAAAAAAGCAGTCCAAAGTTGTATAGGGAAATTTTGCCTCATATTTAGTCATCAGGCTGATCCCACCCTCAATTATCATCCCCATGAAGTAATTCATGTTAGGTATGTCCTTCTTTGTATTTCTTTCTTTATTTATTTTTTTTTTGTATATTGGAAATAATAAGACTTAGTTATTTTTTCCACTTTATATTTTGACTTTTGAATTTGTGGAATCTATTGCCTGGAAAATATTCATTTTATATAATCATTAATGTCCATATTTTCCCATATAGTTTTCTTTATTGACTCTTGCAAAAAGATATTTTGCAAATAATTTTTAATAATCAAGAATTTAATCTACAAAAAGGAAAAAAAGAATTAACTGAAAAAGCATTGTAGATTACTTTCTCAAAAAATTGGCAATATCAAGAAAATTATAACTATTTTTCCATTAATTTGAACAGAAATATAACACTAAGAAGGTTGTTCCTAAATTGTGAAATACCCTAACAAACAATTGTGGAAATTCTTTTTTACACACGAGAATATCATTATCTATTCAGAAAATATTACCTTGTCGAGAAACAGGAGTATGTATGGACTCAAAGAAATTACCTTATAGTTTCTTCCATGAGTGTTGGGTAATAGCGTATAAAGAGAAAGCTACAAGAATCATAGCCAAATTGGTGCATCAGGTATACCAGAAGCTGAGTGTTAAGCAGTTAAAACCTCTCCTATCCAGTGGTTTATTAATAGGAACCGCAGAACACCCTGGAAATAGAGCCTCTCCCATCAGCTGCATCATATATATATGGTTCTATTAGTCTGTTTTCACACTGCTGATAAAGAGATATCCGAGACTGGGAAGAAAAATAGATTTAATGGACTCACAGTTCCACTTGGCTGAGGAGGCCTCACAATCATGGTGGAAGGTGAAAGACACTTCTTATATGGTGGCAACAAGACAGAATGAAACAGAAGCGAAAGCAGAAACTCCTTATAAAACCATTCACTACCATAAGAACAGTATGGGGGAAACCATCCACAGGATTCAATTATCTCCCACTGAGTCCCTCCCACAATAAGTGGGAATTATGGGAGCTACAAGATGAGATTTGTGTGCGGACACAGAGCAAAACCATATCATTCGGCACCTCATCCCTCCCAAATCCCATGTCCTCACATTTCAAAACCAATCATGCCTTCCCAGTAGTCTCCCAAATCTCAACGAATTTCAGAATTAACTCAAAAGTTCACAGTTCGAAGCCTTATCCAAGACAAAGCAAGTCCCTTTCACCTATGAGCCTTTAAAATAAAAAAACAAGTTAATTACTTCCTAAATACAAAGGGGGTACAGGCATTGGGTAAATACAGCCATTCCAAATGGGAGAAATTCACAAAAACAAAAGGGCTACAGGGTGCATGCAAGTCTGAAATCCAGCAGGGCAGTCAAATCCTAAAGCACCAAATGATCTGTTTTGACTCCAGGTCTCACATCCAGGTCGCAGTGGTGCAAGAGTTGAGTTCCCGTGGTCTTGGGCAGCTCTGCCCCTGTGACTTTGCAGGGTGCAACCTCCTTCCTGACTGCTTTCACAGACTGGTGTTGAGTGTCTGCAGCTTTTCCAGGTGTATGGTGCAAGCTGTCAGTGGATCTACCATTCTGAGATCTGGAGGACAGTGGCCCTCTTCTCACAGCTCCAGTAGGCAGTGCCCCAGTAGGAACTCTGTGGGGTCTCCGATCACACATTTCCCTTCCACACTGTCCATGCAGAGGTTCTCCATGAGTGCGCTGCCCCTGTAGCAAACTTCTGCTTGGGCATCCAGGCATTTCCATACATCTTCTGAAATCTAGACGGAACTTCCCAAACCCCAATTCTTGACTTCTATGCGCTCTCAGGCTCATCACTACCTAAAAGCTGCCAAGACTTGGGGTTTGCACCCTCTGAAGTTGTACTCTGAAGTTGAAGCTGTACCTTGGCCTCTTTCAGCCACAGCTGGAGCTGCTGGGATACAGAGCACCAAGTCCCTAGGGTCCACTCAGCACAAGGACCCCGAGCCTGGCCCACAAAACTACTTTTTCTCCTAGGCCTCTGAGCCTGTGATGGGACAGGCTGCCATGAAGACCACTGACATGCACTGGAGACATTTTCTCTATGGTCTTGGTGATTACCATTTGGCTCCTCATTACTTAGGCAAATCTCTGTAACCAGCTTGAATTTTTCCTCAGAAAATGGGATTTTCTTTTCTATCACATTGTCAGACTGCAAATTTTCTGAACTTTTATGCTCCGCTTCCCTTATAAAACGGAATGCCTTTAACAGCACTCAAGTCACATCTTGAATGCTTTGCTGCTTAGAAATTTCTTCTGCCAGATATTCTAAATCATCTCTCTCAAGTTCAAAGTTCCACAAATCTCTAGGGCAGGGGCAAAATGCCACCAGTCTCTTTGCTAAAACATAACAAGAGTCACTTTTGCTCCAGTTCCCAATAAGTTCTTCATTTTCATCTAAGGCCACCTCAGCCTGGAGTTTATTACCCGTATCACTATCACCATTTTGGGCAAAGCCATTCAACAAGTCTCTAGAAAGTTCCAAATATTCCCACATTTTCCTTTTTCTGAGTCCTCCAAACTGTTCCAACCTCTGCCTGTTACCCAGTTTCAAAGTTGCTTCCACATTCTCAGGTATCTTTTCAGCAATCCCCCACTCTGCTGGTACCAATATATTGTATTCATTCATTTTCACACTGGTAATAAAGACATACCCAACACTGGGCAATTTACAAAATAAAGAGGTTTATTAGACTTACAGTTTCCTGTGGCTGGGGAGGCCTCACAATCATAGTGGAAGGCAAGGAGGAGCAAGTCACATCTTACATGGATGGCAGCAGGCAAAGAGAGAGCCTGTGCAGAGAAACTCCCATTTTAAAAACCATCAGATCTCGTGATACCCATTTGCTATAATGAGAACAGCATGGGAAAAACCCACTCCCTTGATTTAATCATCTCCCATCGGGTCCCTGCCACAACAAGTGGGAGTTATGGGAGCTACAAGATGACACAGAGCCAAATTACATATTTGAGAACTCTACTAGCAGGAAGATGGGTTTCATTCATATTATCCCTGAAATTAAAAATTTTTAAAAATCTATCCTTAGCCTTGTGTTTCTTGCTATTTTTGAAAAGCATAGAAAATTAACCAGATAAGTTAAAAACCCAGTGGGCCAACCTATGAAACAGCAAAGCCTGAAACAAATTAATACAATGTTGACATGTGAGTCTGCTCAGGATACTTTCCATTCATTAAGTGGCTTCAGACAACAACTTTAGGCATTTTTCTGCCAGTACCTATTACAAAAGAATATCCAAATAAACTGGAAGAGTAAACATGTCATTTTTTTCATTTTGTTATGTTTTAATGTAACTTTATAGAACTATAAAGTTATTATATAACAAAAGGAGCAATTGAAAAACATACTTAAAAATAGAAAAGGCACTTATGATACTATTTTCCAGTTCTACAGCTCCATTGAGGTATAATTGACAAATAAAAACCATGCATATTTAAGATATAGTACATGATGTTTATATATATATGTATATATGTGTGTATATATATATATGTATAGTGAAATTATTACCACAGTCACTGCACATAGTTACTGCTCTGGTTTGAATATGTTTTCCAAAGAACATGTTGTGCAAACTTAATTAGTTTTGCAACATTATTAAGAGGTGGGACCTTTAAAAGGTGTTTAGGCCAAGAAGGCTCTATCATCATGCATGGATTAATGTCATTATCTCTGAAGTGGGTTCACTATTATGGGAGTGAGTTCTTTATAAACTGATAAGATTGCCCCCCCCCCACTTGCACTTCTGCCTTCTGCCATGGGATGACACAGCAAGAAAGTTCTTACCAGATGCCAGCACCTTGATCTTGGACTTCCCAACCTTCAGAACTGTGAGGAAATAAATTTCTCTTCTTTGTAAATTATTCAGTCCCAGCTGTTCTGTTGCAGCAGCACACAGTGGACTAAGACAGTTACTTTTTCTTTTTTTGTGGTAAGACTACTTCAGATCTACTCATTAACAAGTTTCAAGTATATAATATGTTGTTATTAACTATAGTCACCATGCTGCATATTAAGTCTCCAGAACTTATTGATGTTAAAACTAAAAGTTTGTACACTTTGACCTACAGCTTTCCATTTTGTTTACCCCTCAAGCCCCTTGCAATTGCCATTCTGCTCTGTGTTTCTAGGAGTTCATATTTTAGATTCAACATGTAAGTGAGATAGTGGAATATTTGTCTTTCTGTGTCTGGCTTATTTCCCTAGTATAATGTCATCCAGGTCCATACATGTGTTGTAAATTGCAAGACTTCTTCTTTTTTAAGCCTGAATAATATTCTTTTATATGTATGTGTCACATTTTTTTAAGTCCATTGATACATCAACAGACAGATAGGTTGTTCTCATATCTTGGCTATTGTGACTTGAATAATGCTGCCATTAACATAAGAATGCAGATATCTCTTCAAGATAGTAAAGTCAGTACCTTGGAAGTGAAATCACCCATATTTTCTTTGGATACATTAATATACCCAGAAGTAGGATTGCTGGATCATATAAGAGTTCTATTTTTAATGTTTTCAGGAATTGCCCCGCTGCTTTCCAAAATGGCTATATCAATTTACATTCTAATCAACAGTGTACAAAAGTTCCCTTTTCTTTAGAAAAAAGTGATAGATGATAGATAGATAGATAGATAGATAGATAGATAGATGGATAGATAGATAGATAGATAGATGGATAGATAGATAGATTAGATAGATATCCTATCAACAGTGTACAAAAGACATATTGATATATTTAGACTCCTTTGTAATAGCCATCCTAACAAGTATGAAATAATGTGTTATTGTGTTTCTGATTTGAATTTTCCTAATTAATGATGTTGAACACTTTTTCATATACATGTTGCCTGTTTATTTCTCTTCCTTGGGAAAGTGTCTATTCAAGTTTTTTTTCTCACTTTTTAAATTTGATTGTTTATTTTTTTGCTATTGAGTTGTAAGCGTTCCTTATATATTTTTGATATTAACTCCTTATCAGATATATGGCTTGCAAATATTTTCTTACAACCTGTAGGTTGTGTTTTCGTTTTATTGACTGTTTCCTTTGCTGAACATATGTTTTTTAGTTTGATGTAGTCACGTTGTTTATTTTTGCTTTTGTTATCTATGCTTTTGGTGTTCTGTACAAAAAAATCATTGACAGAATCAAGTCATGAAGGATTCCCCTATGATTTGTCCTAGGGGATCAATGGTGCCAGCCTTGCATATAAGCCTTTAATCAATTTCTAGTTTATTTTGTGTGTGGTGTACGAGTTCCCTTCCTTTTTATAAGAATATTCCATTTTCCCAACAACATTTATTGAAGATATTATCCTTTCCCATTGTGTCTTCTTGGTGGCCTTGTCAAAAATTTGTTGACTATATAATCTTTGGCTTATTTCTGGACTATCTGTTCTGTTTATTGGTCTATGTGTCTGTTTTTAGGCTGGTACTGTGCTATTTTGATTACTGTAGATTTGCGGTTTAATTTGAAATCAGAAAGTATGTTGAAGTTTTGTTCTTCCTGCTGAAGATTTCTTTAGCTATTTAGGATCTTTTGTAGTTCCATACAAATTTTAAACTTGTTTTTCTATTTCTGTAAAAACAAATGTCATAAGAATTTTAATAAACATTGCATTGAATCTGTAGATCACTTTGGGTGGTATGAATATTTTGATCATATTAATTCTTCCATTTTACTTATTTGTGTCTTGTTTAATTCTTTCATCAGTGTTTTATAGTGTTCAGTGGAGAGGTCTTTCTCCTCATTGGGTAAATTTATTTCTAAGTAGTTTATTCTTTTTGATGCTGTTATAAATAGGATTAGTTTTAGTTTTTTAATTTCTTTTTTTATATTGTTCATTGTTAATAATAAGAAATTCTACCTATATGTTGATATTGTATTTTGTGACTTTACTGAATTAATTAATTAGTTCTATGTATGTTTTGTTAAATCTCTAGGGTTTGCTATCTCTATGATCATTTCATCTACAGAGACAATTTTATGTTTTCTTTTCCAATTTTTGTGTCTTTTTTTCCTTTTTCTTGCCTAATTGCTCTGGCTACAACTTCCAGTAACAGCTTGACTAGAAGTCAGCATTCCTCTTGCACAAGAGTCGGCATTCTTCTCTTGCTACTAATTTTATAGAAAAAGATTTCAGCTTTTCATCATTGAATATGCTGTTAGCTGTAGGCATCTCATAAATGGCTTTTATTGTGTTGATGTAAGTTCTTTCTATATACCCAGTTTATTGACAGTCTTTATCATGAAAGGATGTTAAATTCCACCACATGCATTTTCTGCATCTATTTAGGTTATATAATTTTATCCTTCATTCTACTAATGTGATGTATAACATTTATTGATTTGCATGTGTTGAACCCGTCTAATATCCTTCAGATAAATTACATTTGATCATAATGTATGATCTTTTAAAGTTACTGTCAAATTAAATTTGCTAGCATTTTGTTGAGAATTTTTGCTTCTATGTTCGTTGAGGATGAAGTGTTACTTTTTGTAGTGTTGTTCTCTGATTTTGGTATTAGGGTAATGCTGCCCTTGATAAATGGGTTTGGATATGTTCCCTCATCTTCAATATTTTGGACCAGGTTGAAAGAGATTTATATTATTTATTCTTTAAATATTTGGTAGAATTCACCAGTGAAGCCATTGGGTCCTGAGATTTTTTTAGTGTTTTTGTTTTGTTTTGTTTTGTTTTTTGGTTTTGTTTTTGTTTTTTTTTTTTTTGAGACTTTTGATTACTTATTCAATCCCCTTGCTCATTATTGGTCTGTTCAGACTTTCTATCACTTAATTATTCAGTCTCGATAGGTTGTATATTTCTAAGAATTTGTCCGTTTTCTCCTTGTTATTCAATTTGTTGGGTATTGTTCACAGTAATCTCTTATGAACCTTTTTTATTTCTGTGACATAGACTGTAATGTCTTCTTTTCATTTATAATTGTGCTTCTCCCTTGTTTCTTACTTTAGCTAAAAGTTTATCACTTTTGTTTATAAATTTTAAAAAATTAATTTTTTCCTTTTTCAAAAAGCTGATATTGATTTTCCTAGGAAAAGCAGTTTTCCTAGTTTTATTTATTCATATCTGCTCTGACCTTTATTTTCTTGTCTCTATTAACCTTAAGATTACTTTGATCTTCCTTTTTAGTTCCTTGTTGTGTAAAGTTAAGTTGTTTTTTGACATCATTTTTTTTCCTTCATCATTTTTTTCTTTCCTTGTGTCTATTAACCTTAAGATTACTTTGATCTTCCTTTTTGGTTCCTTGTTGTGTAAAGTTAAGTTGTTTTGTGACATCTTTTTTTTTTCCTTCATGTAGGTATTCCCGGTTAAAACTGTTTTTGCTACATTCCATAGTTGGGGTATTTTGTGTTTTTACTTTTATTTGTTTCAAGTTATTTTTTTGTTTGCCTTTTGATTTCTTATTTGACTCATTTGTTGTTAGACAAATGCTGTTTAATTTCCACATATTTATGAATTTCAGGGATAATATGAATGAGACCCATCTTCCTGCTAGTCGAGTTCTCAAATATGTAATTTGGCTCTGTGTCCCCACCCCAATCTCATCTTGTAGCTCCCATAACTCCCACTTGCTATGGCAGGGACCCGATGGGAGATGATTTAATCAAGGGAGTGGGTTTTTTCCCATGCTGTTCTTATTATAGCAAATTTTCCAATTTTCTTCCTCTTACTGATTCTAGTTTCACATCATTGCTATCAGAAAATATTACTTCAATATTCTTAAATTTGTTAAGACTTGTTTTGTGGCCTAACATATCATCTATCCTGGAAAATGCTCCATGTGTGTTTGAGAAGAATGTGCAGTCTGCTACTATTGGTTGAAATATCTGTATATGTCTTTGGGTTTATTTTGTCTTTAGTGTAGTTTAAGTATGATGTTTGTTTATTGATTTTCTGTCTGGATAGTTTATCCATTGTTGAAAGTGGTAATCAAGTCTCCTAAGCATTTGCTTGTCTGTAAAGGATTTTATTTCTCCTTCATTATGAAACTTAGTTTGGCTGGATATGAAATTCTGGGTTGAAAATTATTTTCTTTAAGAACGTTGAATATTATTCCCCACTCTTTTCTGGTTTGGAGAGTTTCTGCTGAGAGATCTGCTGTTAGTCTGATGGGCTTCCCTTTGTGGGTAACCCGACCTTTCTCTCTGGCTGCCCTTAAGATTTTTTCCTTCATTTCAACTTTGGTGAATCTGACAATTGTGTGTCTTGGAGTTGTTCTTCTTGAGGAGTATCTTTGTGGCATTCTCTGTATTTCCTGAATTTGAATGTTGGCCTGCCTTACTAGGTTGGGGAAGTTCTCCTGGATGATATCCTGCAGAGTGTTTTCCAACTTGGTTCCATTTTCCCCCTCACTTTTAGGCACCCCAATCAGATGTAGATTTAGTCTTTTCACATAATCCCATACTTCTTGAAGGCTTTGTTCATTTCTTTTTCCTCTTTTTTCTTTAGACTTCTCTTCTTGTTTCATTTCATTCATTTGATCCTCAATCACTGATACTCTTTCTTTCAGTTGATCGAGTCGGTTACTGAAGCTTGTGCATTTGTCACGTATGTCTCATGTCATGGTTTTTATCTCTATCAGTTCGTTTATGGCCTTCTCTACATTGATTATTCTAGTTATCCATTCTTCCATTCTTTTTTCAAGATTTTTAGTTTCTTTGTTCTGGGTACCTAATTCCTCCTTTAGCTCTGAAAAGTTTGATGGACTGAAGACTTCTTCTCTCAACTCATCAAAGTCATTCTCCGTCCTACTTTGATCCGTTGCTGGCGATGAGCTGTGTTCCTTTGGAGGGGAAGATGCGCTCTTATTTTTTGAATTTCCAGCTTTTCTACCCTGCTTTTTCCCCATCTTTGTGGTTTTATCTGCCTTTGGTCTTTGATGATGGTAACGAACTAATGGGGGTCAGGGACCCATTTGTGCAGGCAGTCTGTCTGTTCTCAGATCTCAACCTCCATGTTGGGAGATCCACTGCTCTCTTCAAAGCTGTCAGACAGGGTCATTTGCATCTGCTGAGGTTTCTGCTGCCTTTTATTTAGCTGTGCGCTGTCCCCAGAGGTGGAGTCTACAGAGACCGGCTGGTGTCCTTGAGCTGTGGTGGGCTCCACCCAGTTCGAGCTTCCCGGCGGCTTTGTTTACCTACTTAAGTCTCAGCAATGGTGGGCGCCCCTCCCCAGCCTCGCTGCTGCCTTTCAGTTAGATCACAGACTGCTGTGCTAGCAATGAGGGAGGCTCTGTGGGCGTGGGACCCTCCTGGCCAGGTGTGGTATATAATCTCCTGGTGTTCTATTTGCTAAGACCCTTGGTAAAGCGCAGTATTAGGGTGGGAGTTACCCGATTTTTCAGGTGTTGTGTGTCTCAGCTCCCCTGGTTAGGAAAAGGGATTCTCTTCCCCCTCACCTTTCCCAGGTGAGGCGATGCCTCTCCCTCCTTCAGCTCTCACTGGTCAGGCTGCACCAGCTGACCAGCACCGATTGTCCCGGCACTCCCCAGTGAGATGAACCTGGTACCTCAGTTGAAAATGCAGAAATCACCCATCTTCTGTGTCGCTCATGCTGGGAGCTGGAGACTGGAGCTGTTCCTATTCGGCCATCTTGCTCCGGGACCTATAGTTATTTTTAATACTTTTGTCTTCCAGTCTTTTTACTAGAACTTTAAGCTATCTACACACCACCTTACAGTATTAGAATATTCTGAGGTGGGTGTGGTGGCTCATACTTGGAATTCCAGAACTTTGGGAAGCCAAGGGCGGAGGATCACTTGAGCCCAGGAGTTTGAGACCAGTCTGTGCAATGGTAAGACCCTGTCTCTACAATTATAATAATAACAAAATTAAGCAAGGTGTTGTGGCACCCCTATCGGCCTAGCTATTTTGGGGGCTGAGATGGGAGGATCTCTTGAGTCTAGGAAGTCAAGGCTTCAGGGAGCTATGATGGTGCCACCTCAATCCAGTCTGGGTGACAGAGTAAGACCCTGTCACAAAAAAAAAAAAAAAATTCTGAATTTGATGGGGGTAATTGCCTTTATTGGTGAGTTTTAGACTTTTATATGTTTTCATTTTACTAATTAGTGTCCTTTGGTTTCATATTGAAGAACGCCCTTTGGAATTTGTTGGAAGGCAGATCTAATGGTGATGAAGTCCCTCAACTTTGTTTGTCTTGGAAAGTCTTTATCTTACTTTCATATCTGAAGGCCAGCTTTGCCAAGCAAAATATTCTTGGTTGAGAGTTTTTTTTTTCTTTCAGAACTTTGAATATAATATCCTTCTCCCTCATTCTTTGCAAGGTTTCTGCTGAGAAATCTGTTGATAGCCTCAGGAAGTTTCCCTTGTAGGTGACAAACCTCTTTTCTGTTGCTGCTTTCAAAATTCTATTTTTATGTTTGCTTTTTTCAGTGTGATTATAATCTGTCTCAGTGTAGCTTCCTTTGAGTTGAACCTGTATGAAGACCTTTGAGTTTCATTAATCTGGATGTTCATATCTGTCTCCAGACCTGGGGAGTTTTCAGCTACTGTTTTCTTAAATATTCATACCTATTACAATAAAAACACTCCTGCCACACCTCTTCTCTACTCTTATAGGGAATTCTTAAGATTGTATTCTCTCAATTCTGCAAAGCCAGGCCAGGTGCTGAGAACCACCTGTTTGACTTCTCCAGGAGCAGTTCCCTAAAATATTCAAGATTCTGTGCCTTCTCCCAATTCTGCAGAGTTGAGCCAGCTGTCGGCATGAGACACTTGTACTTGTCATCCATGACGGCTTGCTCAGAGAGCTGTCCTATGTGGGGATGAAGCACACAGAGTATTTGGGGTTCCCATGGGTCAGCTAGGGGAGGAGGTCCACAGATGAGGTATCCCAAGAAGCTCATGGGCAGGCTTCCTGATGCAGTCCACAGAGAGGATTCCCTTCCCTGCCTCCATCTTCTCCCCATCATTCAGCTGGACTGATCACCTAAGAGTTCTAGAAAAGGCAAGAAAAAGTACATCTCTTGGACAGTATCCAACCATGGCTAGAGAAGCTAGGTGCTCACCCATTACACTCTCACTTTTTCTTGGGGGAGAAATCATGAGCTGAGGAGGTCTCTCTTGGCACTAACCTGTGCCAACTTGGGTGGGTGACGCACGTAAGGTGAAACTGTTTTTCTTACCCTCTTCATGCATCTTGGACTTTTTGCTGTTTTTCTTACCCTCTTCATGCATCTTGGACTTTTTGCTCTAACAGTATGTAGCAGCTTCTCTGCTGAACTCCCAGACTCCCACAAAATTACTCTCATCCATGGGTAGTTGACAAAAATTGATTATTTGCAGGGGAGAGATGTTAGAAAACTCCTATTCTGCCATCTTGCTCTGGTGAAGGAATTTGTGGCTCAAAAATGTGAACTTATGGTTCACAGACCCTTGCTCCTCAACACTACCACTTAGATAAAATTATCAGAGTGAAAAAAATAAATAAAATAAAGTCATAACAATAAACAGGAGGCAGATTTCAACATTTCTGAGGGAAAAAAAAGAAGACAGATATAAGCGTCTTTATGGAGGTGAAAACTCTTTCCCAGAGTTTCTTCTAGAATAATAACAAATCTACGCATTGAAACCTGTAGGGAATCTGGGCTTAGAGTTAGTAGGTTTGAGGGAAGGCAGGAATGAGAAAGCCAACTCAACACAATGCTTTTGCGATCTGCATTTGGAGCAGCTGAACCAATAGAAGTCTTCTCCATCCCCTTCCCTTTTCTCACAGAAGTACAACAACAGGTATTTGTACTCAAGCAGTGTGGAAAATCTCTTCTTAAATAATTAAAAGAACTCTCTGGGGAAAGCAAAGATTCCTATTCTGCATAATAAAGCCCTCTTCCTTCTGGTATTTTTGGAGCTCTTTATTCTAAAAATTCTCTTCCCCCACCTACTGTTCTTAAAGTGAAATCTATATGGTGATGTGTTTTCTCCCGCTCCGTACATGGTTCCCACCCATGTCAGAAATCCTCCATTTACACAGTAGAGGAAACCACACCAGCTTCTTTTTCTTTCATTCTTTTTTAGGATCCTACTGCATAGAACCAACAGGAGAATGAGGAAAATGTACAACATATAAAAATAAAGGCAAAAAAAAAAAAAAACAAAAAAACAGAAAAACTGATGTTGAATAAAGCAGAGATAATTCAGGGAATAGAAGAAAATCTTCCAAAAATTGAGGAGAAAAAGAGAAAAAAAAGTCATTCTATAACTATAATAAGAAAATGCTTCTATAAAAAATGGATAATGAGAGAACAAGAAAGAGCTCTTAGCAGTGAAAAATACCGTTGCCATATTGCCAAAATAGAACATTCAAAAGAAAGACTGGAAAATGTAAGTGTAAAAAATTTTCCAAGAAGTAGCAAAATGAGAAAGTGACAGGTAATATGAAGAAAGAGATATAGGATTTGGCAAGAAGATCCAAACACTGACTAACGGAAGCCCCAGAAGAGAGACCTGCCCAGGAGAGACCATGGTACCTGCAGCAAGTCTCAGGGACCCTGAGGGCATAACTCAGAAGGGGAAAGCATAAGTGGGCGTGGCTCCACACAGTCCTGCTTTTCTCCTAAGTGGAAAACAGGTCACCTACTCAAAATTGAGACTTCTCTCCTGTTTTCCAGGGCCCCAACCCAAAGGGGTCTGGAGGGCCCCAGCCCTCCTGATCTGCCATCTGGGATTTGGGCCTAGCCTCCCTTCCCATGCTTGTAGGGCAGGTCACCAGATGGCACTGGATAAGCCCTTATTTATTGCAATTTTAAAAAGGGAGAACAGCAAAGTGAAGAGGGGGATATTTTTCAGAGAAAGAGTAGACAGAAATACTCCAGAGCTAAAGACTACCACCTTCTTCACATTAAAATAGACTCTGAATAGAAATGGAAGACTATAGATACATTTTAAAGATATTTTAGGGCATCAAGGATAAAGTGAATACTTCAAAAAGAAAAAATAATTTTTTCCAAAGTGTCAAGAACTAGGTAGGAATTATATTTCTTGTCAGGAATAAAATATGCTAAAAAGAAAGTAAGGGAATATTTTCAAAATTCTGAGAAAAAAATGTTCAGCTAAATTCTATAGCAAGTCAATTCAGTAATCAAGTGGCATGGCACTTGATTGCCATGGTTAGAATTGACTCAGAAAGCTTATTTACTATCCACCTTTTTGTAAAAGGTACTTGAGAATTTACTGTAGCCAAACAAGAAAATACAGCAGAAAATGAAAAGATATATTATGCAATGAAACTAGAATTAAATGGGAAGGCTAAGGAAGGAAAGACCAAGATGACAGGAGACCTAGAGAGCTATCAGTCTATTCTGAAGAGGAAGTGAGAAGACTCTGAGAAAGAGGATACTAGGAAAAAGAAAAAAAAAAAAAAAGACAATGCTACAAAATATGACTGAGAGCCTGGAAAAAATTAAACATATAACAAAGATAAATATGCAAGGAAAAAATAAACATTAGTGTATTACTCTGTTTGCACACTACTGATAAAGACATACCTGAGACTGGGCAATTTACAAAAGAAAGAGGTTTAATTGGATTCACAGTTCCACGTGGCTGAGAAGGCATCACAGTCACGGCAGAAGGCAAGTAGGAGCAAGTCACATCTACAAGGATGGTGGCAGGCAAAGAGACCTTGTGCAGGAATACTCCCCATTGTAATACCATCAAATCTCGTGAGATTTATTCACTATCATGAGAACAGCATGGGAAAGACCCATCCCTGTAATTCAATCATCTCCCACCAGATCCCTCCCACAACACATGGGAATTATGGAAGCTACAAGAAGAGATTTGGGTGAGGACACAGAGCTAAACCATATCAATTAGAAACACCAGGAGAAAATAAAAATAAAATAATACTTACAAGATACTACTAAAAAGACACAGTCCAAATGTGAAACAAAATTAAAGTGCAGCATTATTTTAAATAATTAGGATCATATCTGTGATGGTTAATTTTATGTGTCAACTTGACTGGGCCATCGGATGCCCAGATATTTGATCAAACGCTGTGGGTATATCTGTGAGGGTGTTTATGGGTTAGATTAACATTTGAACTGGAAGACTGAGTACAGCAGTTTTCTCTTCCTCATAAGAGTGGGCATTCAATCAGTTGAAGGCCTGAATTAGAACAAGAAGTCTGGCCCTCCCATTAATAAGAGGAAACTCCTCTCACCTGGCCGTCTGAACTTGGACATTGGTCTTTACCAGCCCTGAGACTTGAATTGAGACATTGGCTCTTCTTGTGTCTCAAGCTTGCCAGATCTTAAGACTAGAACTTAAACTACCAGTGCTCCTGGGTCTCCAGTTTGTTGACCACAGATCTTGGAACTTGTCAGCTCTCATAATCATATGAGCCAATTCCTTATGGTTAATACACATATATAGACATATATAACATATGCACACAGATTTATATGTATATTATATAAGTGTGTACATATATGCACATTTATATGTATATTGTGTATATATGTATACATACACAAATGTGTATGTATGTATATATATACCTATCCACACAGAGAGAGATAGATATGTATGTATATACATATACATACAAATATATATACACATATATATACACACACATATACACACATCTTGTTGGTTCTGTTACTCTGGAGAACCTGGCTAATGCAATATCTTTGCAATAGAAAAGAAATGAAATCTTAACATCCCCTAGTTACAATCAAATTTTATTGAAATTGTGATAATATTATTTTATATATCATGTTCCAGCATTAGAATTAATGCATGGACAAAGTATGGAAGAATTGGGTGTGGTTTTTGAACAGACTGCAAGTTTTAATAACCTCGATAACATAAAACCAAAACTCTAATTGAAATAAGTAGATCATAAAGAGAGGAGATCTATAAATTTTGTAATAATTGCACAAAACTACAATTCTGAAGTCTGGTTTTCTATCTTTTATTTATTTTCTTCTTTCTTTGGAAAAAAAGACATGCTGATTCTTACTCAGAGATTGAATTTTGACTTGTGTTCTCCTCTATTCATTGGAGAGACAAATGAAGAGAAATATTGATATTTTTATTTTACATAGTGGGCAGTCAAGTCCAGTCACACTGTTGCAAGTAAATAGAAAAAAAAAAAAGGAATTAAGGTTACTTTTGCAAATTACAAAGTTAAGGAATTGAGGAACTAAAATTAGTATGACTATCAGACATGGGTGGGAGAACAGAGGCAAGGAAATATGAGATTAATGAAGCCAAAACCTCATCTTTCTTAATGGAAATCCAATGGATATGATCTATTTTGCACTTTTACCTAAGTTGATAATTATCTACTGATGAACATAAAAATAGAGAGACCATCATATCTTCTGATTCATTGAGGTAAATATCACAAGATGAAAGCAGACATTATAAGAAGAGTTTTCCTCTAAGGTGTATGTTTGGAGAATAGACAGGAATAGACAAGAGTTTATTGCCTTTCATTATATGAAGAACTAAATAAGAAATCAACATTTTTGAAAATTTAAAAATCAGTCAAGAGGAGAAAAGAAAATGAAAATGAACTGAAGAAATGAAACAGCAGGGGGGCGGAGCAAGATGGCCGAATAGGAACAGCTCCAGTCTCCAACTCCCAGCGCGAGCGACACAGAAGACCGGCGATTTCTGCATTTTCAACTGAGGTACTGGGTTCATCTCACTGGGGAGTGCCAGACGATCGGTGCTGGTCAGCTGCTGCAGCCCAACCAGCGAGAGCTGAAGCAGGGCGAGGCATTGCCTCACCTGGAAAGCGCAAGGGGGAAGGGAATCCCTTTTCCTAGCCAGGGGAACTGAGACACACAACACCTGGAAAATCGGGTAACTCCCACCCCAATACTGCGCTTTAAGCAGACAGGCACACCAGGAGATCATATCCCACACCTGGCCGGGAGTGTCCCACACCCACGGAGCCTCCCTCATTGCTAGCACAGCAGTCTGTGATCTACCGGCAAGGCAGCAGCGAGGCTGGGGGAGGGGCGCCCGCCATTGCTGAGGCTTAAGTAGGTAAACAAAGCTGCTGGGAAGCTCGAACTGGGTGGAGCTCACAGCAGCTCAAGGAAACCTGCCTGTCTCTGTAGACTCCACCTCTGGGGACAGGGCACAGTAAATAATAACAAACGCAGCAGCTCTGCAGACGCAAACGACTCTGTCTGACAGCTTTGAAGAGAGCAGTGGATCTCCCAACACGGAGGTTGAGATCTGAGAAGGGACAGACTCCCTGCTCAAGTGGGTCCCTGACCCCTGAGTAGCCTAACTGGGAGACATCCCCCACTAGGGGCAGTCTGACACCCCACACCTCACAGGGTGGAGTACACCCCTGAGAGGAAGCTTCCAAAGCAAGAATCAGACAGGTACACTCGCTGTTCAGAAATATTCTATCTTCTGCAGCCTCTGCTGCTGATACCCAGGCAAACAGGGTCTGGAGTGGACCTCAAGCAATCTCCTACAGCTACAACCTACAGCTGAGGATCCTGACTGTTAGAAGGAAAGCTATCAAACAGGAAGGACACCTACACCAAAACCCCATCAGTACATCACCATCATCAAAGACCAGAGGCAGATAAAACCACAAAGATGGGGAAAAAGCAGGGCAGAAAAGCTGGAAATTCAAAAAATAAGAGCGCATCTCCCCCGGCAAAGGAGCGCAGCTCATCGCCAGCAACGGATCAAAGCTGGACGGAGAATGACTTCGACGAGATGAGAGAAGAAGGCTTCAGTCCATCAAATTTCTCAGAGCTAAAGGAGGAATTACGTACCCAGCGCAAAGAAACTAAAAATCTTGAAAAAAAAGTGGAAGAATTGATGGCTAGAGTAATTAATGCAGAGAAGCTCACAAACGAAATGAAAGAGACGAAAACCATGGCACGAGAAATACGTGACAAATGCACAAGCTTCAGTAACCATCTCGATCAACTGGAAGAAAGAATGTCAGCGATGGAGGATCAAATGAATGAAATGAAGCGAGAAGAGAAACCAAAAGAAAAAAGAAGAAAAAGAAATGAACAAAGCCTGCAAGAAGTATGGGATTATGTAAAAAGACCAAATCTACGTCTGATTGGGGTGCCTGAAAGTGAGGGGGAAAATGGAACCAAGTTGGAAAACACTCTTCAGGATATCATCCAGGAGAACTTCCCCAACCTAGTAGGGCAGGCCAACATTCAAATCCAGGAAATACAGAGAACGCCACAAAGATACTCCTCGAGAAGAGCAACTCCAAGACACATAATTGCCAGATTCACCAAAGTTGAAATGAAGGAAAAAATCTTAAGGGCAGCCAGAGAGAAAGGTCGGGTTACCCACAAAGGGAAGCCCATCAGACTAACAGCAGATCTCTCGGCAGAAACTCTTCAAGCCAGAAGAGAGTGGGGGCCAATATTCAACATTCTTAAAGAAAAGAATTTTAAACCCAGAATTTTATATCCAGCCAAACTAAGTTTCATAAGTGAAGGAGAAATAAAATCCTTTACAGATAAGCAAATGCTTAGAGATTTTGTCACCACTAGGCCTGCCTTACAAGAGACCCTGAAGGAAGCACTAAACATGGAAAGGAACAACCGGTACCAGCCATTGCAAAAACATGCCAAAATGTAAAGACCATCAAGGCTAGGAAGAAACTGCATCAACTAACGAGCAAAATAACCAGTTAATAACATAATGGCAGGATCAAGTTCACACATAACAATCTTAACCTTAAATGTAAATGGACTAAATGCTCCAATTAAAAGACACAGACTGGCAAACTGGATAAAGAGTCAAGACCCATCAGTCTGCTGTATTCAGGAGACCCATCTCACACGCAGAGACATGCATAGGCTCAAAATAAAGGGATGGAGGAAGATTTACCAAGCAAATGGAGAACACAAAAAAGCGGGGGTTGCAATACTAGTCTCTGATAAAACAGACTTTAAACCATCAAAGATCAAAAGAGACAAAGAAGGCCATTACATAATGGTAAAGGGATCAATTCAACAGGAAGAGCTAACTATCCTAAATATATATGCACCCAATACAGGAGCACCCAGATTCATAAAGCAAGTCCTTAGAGACTTACAAAGAGACTTAGACTCCCATACAATAATAATGGGAGACTTCAACACTCCACTGTCAACATTAGACAGATCAACGAGACAGAAAGTTAACAAGGATATCCAGGAATTGAACTCATCTCTGCAGCAAGCAGACCTAATAGACATCTATAGAACTCTCCACCCCAAATCAACAGAATATACATTCTTCTCAGCACCACATCGTACTTACTCCAAAATTGACCACGTAATTGGAAGTAAAGCACTCCTCAGCAAATGTACAAGAACAGAAATTATAACAAACTGTCTCTCAGACCACAGTGCAATCAAATTAGAACTCAGGACTAAGAAACTCAATCAAAACCGCTCAACTACATGGAAACTGAACAACCTGCTCCTGAATGACTACTGGGTACATAACGAAATGAAGGCAGAAATAAAGATGTTCTTTGAAACCAATGAGAACAAAGATACAACATACCAGAATCTCTGGGACACATTTAAAGCAGTGTGTAGAGGGAAATTTATAGCACTAAATGCCCACAAGAGAAAGCAGGAAAGATCTAAAATTGACACTCTAACATCGCAATTAAAAGAACCAGAGAAGCAAGAGCAAACACATTCGAAAGCTAGCAGAAGGCAAGAAATAACTAAGATCAGAGCAGAACTGAAGGAGATAGAGACACAAAAAACCCTCCAAAAAATCAATGAATCCAGGAGTTGGTTTTTTGAAAAGATCAACAAAATTGACAGACCACTAGCAAGACTAATAAAGAAGAAAAGAGAGAAGAATCAAATCGACGCAATTAAAAATGATAAAGGGGATATCACCACCGACCCCACAGAAATACAAACTACCATCAGAGAATACTATAAACACCTCTACGCAAATAAACTGGAAAGTCTAGAAGAAATGGATCATTTCCTGGACACTTACACTCTTCCAAGACTAAACCAGGAAGAAGTTGAATCCCTGAATAGACCAATAGTAGGCTCTGAAATTGAGGCAATAATTAATAGCCTACCAACCAAAAAAAGTCCAGGACCAGATGGATTCACAGCTGAATTCTACCAGAGGTACAAGGAGGAGCTGGTACCATTCCTTCTGAAACTATTCCAATCAATAGAAAAAGAGGGAATCCTCCCTAACTCATTTTATGAGGCCAACATCATCCTGACACCAAAGCCTGGCAGAGACACAACAAAAAAAGAGAATTTTAGACCAATATCCCTGATGAACATCGATGCAAAAATCCTCAATAAAATACTGGCAAACCGGATTCAGCAGCACATCAAAAAGCTTATCCACCATGATCAAGTGGGCTTCATCCCTGGGATGCAAGGCTGGTTCAACATTCGCAAATCAATAAACATAATCCAGCATATAAACAGAACCAAAGACAAGAACCACATCATTATCTCAATAGATGCAGAAAAGGCTTTTGACAAAATTCAACAGCCCTTCATGCTAAAAACGCTCAAGAAATTCGGTATTGATGGAACGTACCTCAAAATCATAAGAGCTATTTATGACAAACCCACAGCCAATATCATACTGAATGGGCAAAAACTGGAAAAATTCCCTTTGAAAACTGGCACAAGACAGGGATGCCCTCTCTCACCACTCCTATTCAACATAGTGTTGGAAGTTCTGGCTAGGGCAATCAGGCAAGAGAAAGAAATCAAGGGGATTCAGTTAGGAAAAGAAGAAGTCAAATTGTCCCTGTTTGCAGACGACATGATTGTATATTTAGAAAACCCCATTGTCTCAGCCCAAAATCTCCTTAAGCTGATCAGCAACTTCAGCAAAGTCTCAGGATACAAAATTAATGTGCAAAAATCACAAGCATTCTTATACACCAGTGACAGTCAAACAGAGAGCCAAATCAGGAATGAACTTCCATTCACAATTGCTTCAAAGAGAATAAAATACCTAGGAATCCAACTTACAAGGGATGTAAAGGACCTCTTCAAGGAGAACTACAAACCACTGCTCAGTGAAATCAAAGAGGACACAAACAAATGGAAGAACATACCATGCTCATGGATAGGAAGAATCAATATCGTGAAAATGGCCATACTGCCCAAGGTAATTTATAGGTTCAATGCCATCCCCATCAAGCTACCAATGGGCTTCTTCACAGAATTGGAAAAAACTGCTTTAAAGTTCATATGGAACCAAAAAAGAGCCCGCATCTCCAAGACAATCCTAAGTCAAAAGAACAAAGCTGGAGGCATCACGCTACCTGACTTCAAACTATGCTACAAGGCTACAGTAACCAAAACAGCATGGTACTGGTACCAAAACAGAGATATAGACCAATGGAACAGAACAGAGTCCTCAGAAATAATACCACACATCTACAGCCATCTGATCTTTGACAAACCTGAGAGAAACAAGAAATGGGGAAAGGATTCCCTATTTAATAAATGGTGCTGGGAAAACTGGCTAGCCATAAGTAGAAAGCTGAAACTGGATCCTTTCCTTACTCCTTATACGAAAATTAATTCAAGATGGATTAGAGACTTAAATGTTAGACCTAATACCATAAAAATCCTAGAGGAAAACCTAGGTGGTACCATTCAGGACATAGGCATGGGCAAAGACTTCATGTCTAAAACACCAAAAGCAACGGCAGCAAAAGCCAAAATTGACAAATGGGATCTCATCAAACTAAAGAGCTTCTGCACAGCAAAAGAAACTACCATCAGAGTGAGCAGGCAACCTACAGAATGGGAGAAAATTTTTGCAATCTACTCATCTGTCAAAGGGCTAATATCCAGAACCTACAAAGAACTCAAACAAATTTACAAGAAAAAAACAAACAACCCCATCAAAAAGTGGGCAAAGGATATGAACAGACATTTCTCAGAAGAAGACATTCATACAGCCAACAGACACATGAAAAAATGCTCATCATCACTGGCCATCAGAGAAATGCAAATCAAAACCACAATGAGATACCATCTCACACCAGTTAGAATGGCGATCATTCAAAAGTCAGGAAACAACAGGTGCTGGAGAGGATGTGGAGAAATAGGAACACTTTTACACTGTTGGTGGGATTGTAAACTAGTTCAACCATTATGGAAAACAGTATGGCGATTCCTCAAAGATCTAGAACTAGATGTACCATATGACCCAGCCATCCCATTACTGGGTATATACCCAAAGGATTATAAATTATGCTGCTATAAGGACACATGCACACGTATGTTTATTGCGGCACTATTCACAATAGCAAAGACTTGGAATCAACCCAAATGTCCATCAGTGACAGATTGGATTAAGAAAATGTGGCACATATACACCATGGAATACTATGCAGCCATAAAAAAGGATGAGTTTGTGTCCTTTGTAGGGACATGGATGCAGCTGGAATCCATCATTCTTAGCAAACTATCACAAGAACAGAAAACCAAACACCGCATGTTCTCACTCGTAGGTGGGAACTGAACAATGAGATCACTTGGACTCGGGAAGGGGAACATCACACACCGGGGCCTATCATGGGGAGGGGGAAGGGGGGAGGGATTGCATTGGGAGTTATACCTGATGTAAATGACGAGTTGATGGGTGCAGCACACCAACATGGCACAAGTATACATATGTAGCAAACCTGCACGTTGTGCACATGTACCCTACAACTTGAAGTTTAATAATAATAAATAAATAAATAAATAAATAAATAAATAAATAAAAAAAAATACAATTGAACTAATTTGTATTATATTACATGACTTGTTTCTTGAATTAGACTTTGACCTTGGTATAAATTTTCTTGGACTCTATTCAGAGAGCATTTAAAAATATTTTAAATGCAAATTAGAATCTTTATGTAAAAGGATTTAGAGAGACTGAACATAGTGGAATGTAGGATTTAATGTGAAATAAATTAAGGGGTACCTAAATTCAATTATAGTCATACCTATTAGTTAGAGTTCTCCAGAGAAAAATAACAAATTGGATAAATATATATGCAGAGAAAAATTTGTTGTGAGGAGTTGGCTCGTACAATTACGAAGGCTGGCAAACCCAAAGTCTTCTGGGTGATCTGGCAGGCTGGAGACTCAGGGAGGAGTGCCAATGGTACTGTTCAAGTCTGAAGGTCATCTGCTTGCAGAAGTACTTTTTTGCCTGGAGGAGGTTAGTCTTTTTATTCTATCAGACCTTCAGTTGACTGGATATGACCCATTCACATTATGGAAGTCAATATGCTTTACTCAAAGCCAAAAATACCCTCACAGAAACATTTAGGAAAACATATGACCAAATATCTGGGCACTGTGGCCCAGCCAGATGATCAAGTCCACTCCTTGTCAACATGGCATCTCTGTGCATCTCCTTAAACCACTTCTAATCTCCAATTAAAGACAGTAACAAGGTCATACTTCTGGCCTAACCTGATACAACTATCCTGTATACAATCAAAAACACATTAACTATTTCTCCAGAAAAGAATGCAAAGTCCTTGGGAGACACGTACTCTTCTTGAATCCAATAACTGAGATATTTTGATGTTTACATAGTGAATTATACTTAAATACTATGATATAAAGTCAGTACATCTTATGTTACATGAAAAGGGGATCAGAGAAGTCAGAAAACAAGGTTTGCTATACATGCACACAAACATATTCACAATAAAAGAAGAAAGATACACTTATGGCAATTGCAGTACTGATTTCTGTAGTTGGTCACATGGCTGTAGCTGGTATTTATGACTATCTTTTTCCACTACTCATTCCATATATTTTTTGCTCTCAGCAAGCACCTCACTACTTATGTTTTTGTTTGTTTGTTTGTTTAATCTGGTGAGGTTACTCAAACCTTCATTCCTGAAGGGTCTGGGCTATTAGTGGTCTTGCCTAGATTGGGTTGTTGTGGTTTTCCATTGACATTAATTATGGGATTAATCACAGGGCATGATAATAATAAGAGACACTCTAAGAGGTCTTCTGTATTCCAGACATACTCTTCCTTATTTCCATTGTGAAGTAGCAGTCTAAGTCTTCCTTTGTAGTCAGAATTAATCACCTGATCCAGCACAATAACTCCTTTCTTTATCTGTTGATTTGGAGGTATCAGGAGGCCAAAGAGGCCAGGTGTCAGTTTTGACCTCCAGTTTGATGGAAACATTGTTGTGTCTCCTGGTAGAAGCACTCCTCCTTTTCACAACGAGACTTCTTGGCCAGCAAAGCATAAGGTTGTGGGAACAGGAAACAAAATTTTTGCTAGTAGGGCACTAGGGTTAATAGTGAGTATTGCTGTCTAACTGGTGTTGTCACTGAGTCTTCGAAAGGTAATTCCAACATTCTATCAAGTCAGCTGCTTCAGGATAATGGAGAACATGGTAAGATGTATTTCACTAGCTGTAAAATGAGTTCCTTGATCAGAAGAAATGTGTGTAATACCATGATGATTGATAAGGCATTCTGTAAGTATAAGGATGGTAGTTTTGGCAGAAACATTGCACACAGGGAAGGAAAATTAATATCCAGAGTAAGTGTCTACTCTAGTAAGAACAAAATGCTACCCTTTCCTTGACAGAAGTGATCCAATGTAACCAACCTGTCGCCAGGTAGCTGACTGATCACCCTGGCTAACAGTGTCATATCAGACTCCGTGTTTGTCTGTGCTGCTGGCTCATAGGGCACTGAACATCAGCTGCAGCCAGATCTGCCTTGATGAATAGAAATCCATGTTTTTAAGCTCATGCCTAAACATCACCCCTGCTACCATGGCCACTTGGTTCATGAGCTCATTGGATAAAAGGTGTGACTGGGGAAACAGGCAGATACACATAACTGATCATTCTATTCACTTGATTATTAAAATCCTCCCCTGAAAAGGTCATTCTTTAATGAACATTCACATAAGGCAAAAATATATTCATGTTTTCTGCTGTTTTTCTTGGACTATATTGTAACCAATTTTCCAATTTTGTAACTTCCAACTCCCTGACCATCCAGCTAAACTTTTGGTCACAGCCCACTAATTGGTATATAATTGCAAGCCTGGCCATTTTTGCTTTCAGGCCAAGTGAACAGTCAGGTGCACTGCTTGAAGTTCTGCCCACCAATAGGATTTCCCTTCACTGTTGTCCTTCAGGGACAAGAAATGGTGTATGATACACAAGAAATGGTGTATGATGCTGTAGCTGTCTCCTTTTGGGTGACGTTTGCATATTGTGCAAAACTAACTGTAAATCAGGCCCATGTCTTTTTTCCCTCTTGTAAATCAGGCCTGTGTCTGATTTACACAGAGCATGCTTGGGCTCAATTTCATATATACTACTTCCATTTGATGATAAAGTGCTACTGCACATACTCAATTTTATGATTTGGAGGGTTAGAGAACACCTAGTTACTAATAGGAAGCCCAGGTCTCATGATAACTTGTTGGCCCATTGTTAAGTGTTCACTCTCTATTAAGGCCCAGTGGCAGGTCAAAAGCTGTTTCACAAAAAGAAAGTAGCTATATACAGAGGATGGCAGAATCTGCACTGTGATTCTCTTAAAGGGTCTACCAAAGGATTTACACACATCTCTATATGCCACTGACATTTCAAACACCATTGGAACTGCTGAATCATACAGCTCAAGTGGCAGAGAACCTTGCACGACACCCTGAACCTGTAGCAAAGCTTATTTTGTTCTGGGACCCACTCAAAACAAGCAGTTTTTAAGGTTATGCTAAGCAAACTGTAATAGCACACTCAAATGAGAAATGTGTTTCCTCCAAAATCCAAAGAGGCCCACCCACATTATGGAAGGCCATCTGCTTTGCTCCAGGTCCACCAAGTTAAACGTTAACCTCATCAAAAAACATGCTTACAGAAACATCCAGAATAAGACTTTACTAGATATCTGGGCACCATCACCTAGCCAAGTGTACTAATAAATTTAACCATCACATATAGTGTGATGTAATCTCACTTATCCCTGATGAATATAGATACCAAAATCTTCAACAAAATACTACCAGTCCAGATACAACTGCCCATTAAAAGAATTATACACCATGACCAAGTAGGATTTATCCCTGGAATGCAAATGTGTTTCAACATACACAAGTCAATTAACAGATAGGAGGATAAACCACATGAATAGAAAGAGGGGGTAAAATCACATGTTCAACAATAGACAACCAAAAAAAAAAAAAAAAAAAAGCATTTGACAAAATACAAATACAAAGTCCTTTCATGAGAAAAATTCTCGAAACATTAGAAGTTCCTTCTTTTGGAAGGAATTTACCTCAACATGATAAAGGCCATTTATGAGAAGCCCACAACTAATATATTCAATGGTGAAAAGCTGAATTCTTTCTAAGATTTAGAACAAGAGAAGTATACCTACTGTCAACTCTCCTATTCAAATTAGTACTGGAAGTCCTAGCTAGAGTAATTAGGAAAGAAAAAGAAATAAATGGCATACAAATCAAAAAAAGAAGTAAAATTGTCTCTGTTTGCAGATGACATGATCTTATGTATAGAAAACCCTAAAGATTGCTAAAATAAACTGTTAGAACTAATAAGCAAATATACTAAATTCTCATGATAAAAATCAACATATAAAAATCAGTAGCATTTCTAAACACTAGCAATAATCTATCCCAAAAGGAAATTAAGAAAATAATTCAGTTTACGAGAACATAAAAAAAATGTTTAGAAATAAACTCAGCCAAGAAGGTGAAAACTTGAACACTGAAAACTACAAAATATTGACGAAAGAAATTTAAAAGGCACAAATTAATGAAATGGCATCTCATGTTCATTGATTGGAAGAATTAATATTGTTAAAGCATCCATATTTCCATTTTTTTTACAGAAATAGAAAAAACAATCTTGAAATTCATTTGGAACTACAAAAAACCTTGAGTAGCTGAAAGCACTTTGAGCAAGAAGAACAAAACTAGAGGTATTACATTCTCTGATTTCAAAATATATTACAAAATGACAGTAATCAAAACAGGATGAGAGTGGCATAAAAACAGACATAGACCAATGAAATCGAATAGAAATCCCAGAAAGAAACCCATGCATATATGGTCAACTGATCAACAAGGGTGCCAAGAATTTACAATGGGGAAAGATAGTCTCTTCAATAAATGCTGTTAAGAAAATTGAATATTCACATGTAAAGGAATGAAACTGGACCCTTATAGAATATATAAAAATCAACTCAAAATAGATTAAGGACAGTGATTTTTTAAAGGCTTTATTCTATCAGCTGAGAATAGTAATAACTCAGGAATATTTAAATTTATACAATTATTTTGAATAATTTTATTAAATTTGAGTAATTATTATTTTGAATAATATTATTTAAAATAAATTTAAATTATTATTTTCTTCCTTAAAATGTCTACACTATTGTGCTCTTGATTTTGTCCTTGGATGTATCGTGTCTAGAGAATATAATAAGAAAAACTGACCACTAAAATGTGCATTTATTCTTTAGTTGCATTAAATCAGAAGACCATTTTAAATTAGCTCTGTGCATGTAGATGGTTGGGGTTGTGGCAACGTTTCTTTTCAAAATTTGTTAAGGTGGGTATGTTAATATCTTCATTTATATTTGAGGCACTTATATGAATATTTTACCCCATATTCCTACATAAGATAATATCCAAAAGGTGTCAATAATAACATCATATAAAAATAGCTAAAGTAAGATTATTCACTCCATAGTGATATTTATAACGTTTTATTAATTTAATAATTCATTTTTATTTATCTATAACTCATTTATTGCCTCTCTACTTTGTTATTGACTACAGGCTAAGGAAAATCTGTTTTTGTTTGTTTGTTTTTTGAGATGGAATCTCTTTCTTGTTGCCCAGACTGGAGTGCAGTGCATGATGCTGGCTCACTGCAACCTCTGCCTGTCAGGTTAAAGCGATTCTCCTGTCTCACCCTCCCCAGTAGCTGGGATTACAGGTGTCTGCCATCACGCCTGGCTAATTTTTGTATTTTTTGTAGAGATGGGGTTTCACCATGTGGGCCAGACTGGCCTCAAACTCCTAACTTCAGTTGACCCACCCCCCTCGGCCTCCCAAAGTGGTGGGATTATAGGAGTGAGCCACCATGCCCAGCCAGAAATCTGTTTTTTAAGAGAATGGACATCATTTCCTACACTTTAGTTGGTCGTAGATTTGCCAGATAAAATATAAGATGCCCTGTTAAATTTGAATTTCAAATAAATAACAAGTTTTTGGCATAATTATTTCCCAAATATTACCTGTGACAAATTTATTCTAAAAAGGTATTTGTTGTTTATCTAAACTTCACATTTAACTGGATATTCTGTATTTTTATTTGCTAAATCTGACAATCCTAGTTGGTCCAATTATTTAGGTTATCAGTAGCTTTTAGGGAAGGACAGCGTTTGGGAGGCAGGATAGCAGTTATTTAGAGTTTGGATCAAATTAGATCTGGAATCTATTACTGTTTTAGAATATTCCAATAATGTGACATTGAGGGAAAATAGTGTTCTCATTTGTAATATGTAAATAAGGGTGTCTTCATAAAGTTGCTATAATGGCAAAATAAAATAATTTATAAAGGTATTTATTGCAATGACTGCATTCAATAAATCAGTTTTGTTGTGATTGTTTTAGGTTCATGATTTGAATCTACTAAAACACATGCCCACATAAATATAAAAATAAAATCTAGGTAGTTCTTAACTGCATCCTTGTTTCTCTTTGTTTCACTCACTCTGGGGGCTGTCTCTTGGCCATCTCGTTATTTCGATCCTCATCCCCATACAGCTTACATCCAAAACTATATCTTAAGCACTCAACTAATAATTTTACTCCAAGATTTTATATCTCTTTATTGGATAGCTTCCAAAGTTTTTAAATAAAGATTTTAGACACATTATAACTAATTTTATTAGCCATAATTCCCTCCCCAACCCTACTTCCTGTAGTTTGTCACTCCCATTTTACATCTTATACTCTAGTCAAACTAATCAGTCTAAGGTACCTGTCTTCTCTTTCCAGAATTGTTTTATTTTTATAATCCACTTTAATTCCAACTTTCTCATTACCTCATTATTTCATTTCGCTATCTGCTCAGCTGAAATTTACCTCCTCCACGAAAGAACTCCTATATACTTGGCATTCATCTTCATTATAAAACATCATTTTGTATTATATTTATGGACATGTTTTTATCTCTACTGCAGTAGTATATAAGCTCACTGTGGGGCAGAATCAATGTTTATTTAATTATTTTATGCACAAAGAATCTAACAGAGTGTCCCGTATGTTGTAGGTATTCACTGGATGTGTATTAACGAACATGACGTTCTTGCCAGATATATATTTAAGGAATGCTAGGTGATAACAGACATGTAATTGAGATGCAAGATGTGGGAATTCCAGTTTGAGGTCAAAATGAAATGATTTAAGAAAGTGTAAATAAAAAAATGTTATCTGTTTCTTTTCTTTCCTCCCACCCTCTTGGGTTGAGATAGGAAAGCTGACAACCTTTTCAATCAAGGCTATCAATTCTTTTGAGATATATGAATGGGATAGAAAATTCAGAACTTTATTTCTCTTTGGGCTGCATAGAAGCTGAGCAGCTCATGTAGAGGGGCCTGCGAAGAAGAGCTGGTTTGCATGGCACCTAGGACATAGTACGAGCCCCAAATTGTTTTTTGAGATCAATTTTCACCTCCTTAGTTCTTTCAGGTTCCACAGGACCAATTATTTCTGTGGGTGAGGTCAGTGTAGCATCAAAGAACTCCTACTTGCTTTCCCAAGTGATGTCACTTCGTTCTGTAACAGCTACCTTCTTACTTTGCCGGTTATGACAAACAACTGGAACAACAGACTTAAGCTCTGTTTATCATATACTGTGACTCCCATAGGGACATAATTGCATCAGCTTTATAAATTTTGTCTTTCTCTACTGTTTAACTTATAAAATTATTTTTTTTCTGAAGAAAAGAAAAATATTCTTCCCAACAGGGATTACCAGATGATTTAGAAATTGCTTGATATTTATGTCCTTTGTTCTCCATAGCAGCCAACACTCTGATACAGAGCCCATAGTCACAAAATATCTTTGTTTATAGCAGAAAGTTTTTCTAATTGAATAAGTAGATTTTCTTTCCAGAACAGTTCAATATTTCAATAGAAAAATGTGTTTAAAATAGAGCTTTAAAATTATTCCACCACAATGCAGCTATATATTATAATTAATATTAATTACGTATTTCTCCACATAGTTCTAAAGTTCAAGATGATTCCCTCTATAGAACAATCTAGGATTAGGGAGTGAGAAAAATAATTACTCTTGCCTATCTTTTGATAACTTGATGTAAAAATTGGGTTTATAGGACACTGGAGACTAGAGACAGCAGTCTCTGTCCTCTGTCCCTTGCCCAGCTGCACATGACTGTGTCTTAAAATCATAGAGAATTGGGGCTAGCTGGTTCTCTTTTTGAAGCCATCTCATTCAGCCATATTACTTTATAGATATAAATACCAAGTCTCAGAAATACTAGACCTTGCTCAATCACTGCATTGTTGCAACAAGACTGAGATTTAAGCCTCCTAACTTCCAATATTGAAAGAACTTCTTCCAGTATGGGCTAAGCTGCTGTGTGACTCTATAGAGAATATCCTAGCTGAGCATGTGTGTTATTTTAGTCACAAGCTGCTGCCCAATTTCCTTTGATTAGATGGAACTTGAGTCATGTTTGTATTGGGGTCCAGTGTTCATGTGCTATCTTGTCATATAAAAGCGATATTTTCATTAATTTTTCCAAATTATAGAACTTTGGAGGCATTCTCTTATATGTCTGTGAGTATCCACTCACCAAAATGATAGAGGGAAAAATTGGGCTTCTCTTACATGGCATAAAGCTTTGTCCTTGTGGAATTTACCTTATTCATTAATATTTGTTGTATCTTATGTTTTCAAGTATGTAGAAAAATATTAGAGTCCATAACATGTGTTGAGGGCTTGCTTGCTGTGAAGCGTAAGGTCCAAAGGCGATAATAACTGTAGAATTAAGAACATTTTAGGTAGAGGATGTGTAAAGTGCTTTGGTATCTCAGAGGAATGAAAAATGTATTAATTGTGAAAAGAAAATCAAGAAAGCCTCCAGGGAGGTGGCAGTATTCAAACTGGGAGGACGTGAAGTTTAACAAAAATTTCAATCTGGGAGGTGTGATAGAGCTCATTTAAGTTTGAGGAAATACGTGTAAGAACAGTTTTGCATATTTTCAGAGGAAAGGAGAGTGGCATAGCAAGAATATAGTTTTGTCACACACACACACAAACACACACACACATACACGAGATAATTTCATATAACAGCTCACACAAGAGAGCAGAAGTGGTGTTCTTGAGCTAACCTGTACTGTCTCACAGGTTAAAAGGTGGCTGTTTAATTTTTAGGAATTTTGTGAGCCAGTTATGAAATGCAGTCGTTATTAAAACATATATGCGTCAACAGTTAAATAAATTATTATAAAACAAAGGTAGTATCTACTCAAAATATATCCATCCTAATTATTTTATTACATATTTTTCCCTATGCTTTTGGACTTAGTTACATTTGTTTTATCAGTATGATGAAAACCCTACATGATGGTGTGCTACTGCACATCTCTTCCCAACTTCATTTTCAGTGATGCCAGGTTGGTAGCTTAAAATCAGCCATTGTCAGAATATTTACACCATGGAAATTGACAAAACTACAAATCGGGGCTTGACTTATTGTTTTTTTGACTGCCTAGACTTAAGAATGTGAGGACAAAAAGTGTTATTAATAAGGATTAAACTCAAAAGTATGTTGTGTTTGTATCCATTATTTTGTGAAAAGCACAAAAATTGAAAAAACATTTTTTTGGTTATTAAAAACTATATAATTCAATTGGGCAAAGAAGCTGATGATGCCATTAATGAAATAAGTGAAGTTCTAACATCTGTTTTTGTTATTTCACTTTCTTCTCACTCTTTAAAAAAAATAAAAATATCCGTCCATCAATATATTTGTCAGAAATATACTCATTCACTGATAATTTGAGTGACTTCTTTGATGGAATAAGTACTAAGCAACTATTTATGTGTAATATGATTTTTTTTCAAATCATGGTTGAATTACAAATATAGACTAGCTAAAGAATCAAGATTTTGGCAAAAAATAAAGTTGTGATTTAAAAATCAAATTGTTATATAAATTTGTTAAAAATTGTACAATTTATTATTTGCAAGTTGTGTGCTACATTTTTTTATCAGAATTTGAAATAGACTATGTAATTATACTTGTGTATGTTTTTTCTTTAGAGCTGGTTAAACATTTACCAGTAGTAAAAAAAGTGAATTAGAAGAGTTATGTGTATTTTTCTTCATTTAAATTACATCCTTTCAGACTTCGTATGACTCAAATATTTCAAGTACTGGTAGAAATTTCTCTCTTTTCTCCCAAGACACAGTTTTTAAGTCATTCATTATTCATTCAGCAAACCTTTGTTGATCATTCACCAGTCATTTTATTTTTTTTACATAGGCACACAATATTTGAACTGGCTTATTAAAGATTGAGAAATTTTTCATTTAATTTATGAAATAAAATATGAATTCAGTTTAATAAATCAAAATTTTTTGCTACTGTTTAGAAATGGCTTTTCTTCATAACATGTGAATGGGTTATTGTTAATCACTCATCAGTAAAGAAATGGAGACTCAAAACTGAAAGCAATAAACTGTTTCATCATTTTGTAGTTACATTGTGCAAATTTTAGAGGAAAATATTTGGAAGCGTTTACCAACTTGGTAAAAAAATATAACTTCTAAAACATTGTCTTATCTTTCAAGAAATTACCAGTGAAACTTATTAGGCAGGTAAGACCATTGAACACTAATTATTATTATTGCTGTTATTATTTTTGAGGTGAAGTCTCACTTGTCTCCCAGGCTGGAGTGCAGTGGCACCATCTCAGCTCACTGCAACCTCTGCCTCCCAGGTTCAAGCGATTCTCCTACTTCAGCCTCCCCAGTAGCTGGGATTACAGATGCCCATTGTATTTTTAATAGAGACGGGGTTTCACCATATTGGCCAGGCTGGTCTCGAGCTCCTGACCTCAAGTGATCTGCACAGCTTGGCCTCCTAAAGTGCTGGGATTACACGCGTGAGCCACTGTACCCGCCCTGAACACTAATTTTAAGTAAAATATTTTATTAAAGAACAATTTAATATATATAAGACAAGTGTTATGGTTTGCATGGGTCATCTCTAAAATTCGGGTGTTGCCAATATGACAGTGTTAAGAAGTGGGGCATTTAAAAGGTAATTAGGCCATGAAGGCTTTTCCCTTAGGAATAGAACTGGTGCCCTTATAAAATGACTTCAAGTAAGGAATTCATTCCTCTTGTTCTTCTACCTTCTCTCATATGAAAACTCAGCATTTCCCTTCTCTGAAGAATGCAGCAATAAGGCACCATCATGGAAGCACAGAGCAGTCCTCACCAGACACCAAATGCTGATGCTTTGATCTTGAACTTCCAGCCTCCAGAACTGTGAAAAATGAATTTCTGTTCATAAATTACCCAGTCTGTGGCATACTGTTACAGCAGCACAAACAAAGATAGTCAGGCAGTATAATATGGTGATTCCACCACTTTCCTTTCCATCAATTCCGCTTCAGCTATTCTTTTTTTCTTTTTTTTGAGACGGAGTATTGCTCTGTCACCCAGGCTGGAGTGCAGTGGCGCGATCTCGGCTTGCTGCAAGCTCCACCTCCCCGGTTCACGCCATTCTCCTGCCTCAGCCTCCCGAGTAACTGGGATTACAGGTGCCTGCCACCACGCCCAGATAATTTTTTGTATTTTTTTAGTAGAGACAGAGTTTCACCATGTTAGCCAGGATGGTCTCGATCTCCTGACCTTGTGATCCGCTCGCCTCGGCCTCCCAAAGTGCTGGGATTACAGGCGTGAGCCACCGCTCCCGGCCAGCTTCAGCAATTCTAAAGTTCATGGCCAATGTGATCTTTTCTATACCCCATCCTCTACATTAGAATAGAAGCACAGAAAACTCTTACAGACTCATTTGCAGCATCCTCCCAGAACATAACGAAGCATTGTTTAAAGTTGATGACATTTGATACAAATAAAGGCGAATAAAAGTGTTTTCTGATACATCTTCAACTTTTAAAACAGGTGAGTGCAAGATTACATAGTGTAGCAATTGTTTGAGACATATCTCTGGATTTCAGAACCTAGCTTAGCACTTGAGAGAAATCCAGGGTAAAACCCTTCTGACTAATTTTTTAGTAGCTCCATCATTACTTAAGGGTCAAAATAGTGATTCTATTCTCTCCCCAGTAAATATTTTCTCATCATTTTTGAGGCAAAAGCACAATATTGGCATTTAGCTCAATTATTAATGGCATATGACCATCACTTTTTCTCTGTGTTATAATTTATGTGATTAGTGGCTAGTGGCTAAAATGACCTGTTTTAATTAGCTATCAAGAATTTCAGGCTTTGAAACTCTCAGAGAGAAAAGTCACAGAAACCTTTTCCATAATCAGACAGAAAAAGTTAAAGAAGTCTTAATATTTATTTATATATTTTTAAGTTGTTTAAAAATCTGAGAAGGAAAATATTAATAAAAACTATGTAAAATTGGAGTTTTAAAAACATTTTTGATTGGATTTTGAAGGAAAATTTTAATGCAGAAAGCAAGTAAAATCATATAAAAACTAACAAGTTTTGTAATGAGCCTTACCTTACCTGCTTGAAGAAACTTCCTCTGACCCCACAGCCTTGGGGCTTGTCTGGAATATAGGCCTTTCCTTCATATTTCCAAGACACATCTCTGTTAGATTCTGTAGATCGTTGAGAGTGAAGGCACCTTTTCTTATTCATCTAGATGCACCCAGAAAATGTTAAAGAAGAGAAAGATGAATGGATAGTGTTAGAAGATTTACTTCTTTTTTTTAAAAAAATGATTATCAGTCATTCTTACCACACAGCTTTACTTACTTTCTATTCTTGGTTTTTCTATATATACTGTCCCCTTAGCAGCAAATAACTCCTTTAAATAGATGAAATTCTCTAGCACATACACTAAAACCATGACTTCTCCCTAGTGAGAAGGCTGAGGTTTGGAAAGCTATAAAGACGATGGTGAAAGCAACAGCTCAGTACTTACAGCCAGCAGGCACACATCCTCATCCCACCACTTTGGATTTTCCTTATCTCTTAAGTGGTCCTGCGGATCAATGATTCTCAAAGTATGGTCCCTGGACCAGTAGTATTAGCATCACCTGAGGACTTGTTGAAAATGCACATTTTTAAGTCACAGCCAACTGAATTAGAAACCTTGGTGATGGGGCTCAGGAATCCATGTTTTAATAAACCAGGTAATTCTAATATACAGTAAAGTTGAGAAACACAACTTAGATCATTGTAACAGTCTAAAATGAGTACTATGCCCAAATTAGTTTGAGTAATGCTACAATGCTGTAAATTTTTATATCCCATGGGAAAAATCATAGGATTCCTTAGCAAATTAAAAGCCAAACATTCTGTGGCAAGAAGCCTAATTAATTGACCATTTCTGTTTAACACTATTTGATCACAGAAACCATGAGGAAGTTCACATTTTTTAGTCATTCAAATCGTGGAGTGAGGTATGGCCATGTGACTAGGTTTATCCAGTTAAATGTAGGTGGCAGTGATATGTGCCACTAACAGACCTGGTTCCCCAATATCTTTCATAAAAGATCCTCCCAACTTTTCCCCTGGCCCATGCCCTGGGAAATTTTGGAAAACACATATTGAAGATTGTATGATCTCTGTCAGCCTGAGTCCCTGAATGACTGTGGAGATACCACCTAATTGCCTCGTGGGAAACTGCCCTGAATTGTTTGACTGAGAAATAAACTTTTATTGTGTTTGGGCTGTAAATTGAAAAATTTCCAACCATAACAGTACTTGTCTGGGAATTGCAAAGCTAACCGCGGTGTTTCACTGCCACTAGTTCGAACTCGTGGCAAGCTGAAGCTGATAAAAGAGCTAAAAGCTAAAAGTTTTTAGAGAGAAAGAGGAAAGACCCTTACTAGACCTAACTGAAGATTTTTCTGATCCATCAACAATGGATCTTGTTATAACCAACATTTTATAAACATATGGATCTATTCCCTCCAATATAGAGTGCTGGCTTCCACATTTAATTACCATAGCTATCATGAATGCCTAGTTTTTTAGAACTCAAAATTGTGAGTTTTCTCTGTGAACAAACAAACTATTCAACAAATTTTTCACAGGCATGTGATTGCTTGCCTGGTAAGTTAACAGACTCAGCCTTGTTTAGCTGTGTTTACTTTAAGTCACCTTTATAAAAACAGAGATTTCACTGGTTTATGGTGAGGATTGAAAGAGTACCACATGCTAAAAATCAAACACAGTAACTAGCTCTAGTAGGCCCTCAAAATATTAGTTCTTTATTCATTCTCTGTTTATCCTACCAAAAGCTGGTATTCAAATAGACACTTTCTATTTTTGGAAATGCTATTGGATCTTATTTGAAAGGATATTTAAATGATAATAAACTTTCAAACAATATATAGATGTTGCAGGCATTTCATAAGTCTTCTATTTTATATGTGTACAAGAGAGATTTTCATATGCATGTGTTCTCTTGAGCAGCAATACTGAATGATATAATTGTTTTACAAAAATGTAAAATAAGCAAATTTGTATGTTAATTTTGCCTTTTCCTTAACTATAATTTTTATTAATTAGAACATAGAAATTTAAAATTATTTAAAAGTTCCTTTTCATTATGAAAAGGATACTTTTTCAATAAAATGTAAATGAAAGTAGCAATAAATTTTAAATTTATGGCCAGTGCAGTAGCTCATGCCTGTAATCCCAGCAGTTTAGGAGGCTGAGGTGAGCAGATCACCTGAGGTCAGGAGTTTGAGATCAGCCTGGCCAACCATGGCCAAAATGGTAAGACCACATCTCTACTAAAACTACCCAAATTAGCTGGGCATGGTGGCGGGCACCTGTAATCCCAGCTACTCAGGAGGCTGAGGCAGGAGAGTCACCTGAACCAGGAGGCAGAGGTTGCAGTGAGCTGAGATTGTGCCACTGCACTCCAGCCTGGGTGACAGAATGAGACTCCATCTCAAAAAAAAAAGTTATGAGTTTCTTGTCTTTAAAAATGTATAGTTGTATCTAGCAAGGCTAACCAAAAAAGGGAGAAAATACACAAATTATAATATCAGAAGTGAAAGAAGCCAGTTACTACTGATCTCATTGACATTAAAAGGATGATAATGAAATATTATCAACAACTCTATGCCCACACATTTGATAACTTAGAGGAAATGGACCAATTCCTTAAATAATGCAAGATTAGTTAAAATGGAAATCACTCCTCTGAAGTGCATAGGAATGAAACAGTTTGTCCCTCTTTTAATATTCCATGACTAACCAGCAAAGGTTGCCATGGTCACCTGTTTGTGTTAACACAGGATTTCAATTTATGAAGTGAATATAACAGGCCTCAAGTAATTTATATACTTTGTAGATTTTCTTACCTGTGCTTGACAATGTTTTGCATGCTTTAAATGTGAGATTATGTAAGCACACAGATGTATATAATTTTGTAGCCTATTTACAAGCAACTCAGTGAAATCTCTGGGGAAAAACCCTGCACAGTTACTGAATCATCAAATGTCAGCAGATTCTTGGACACAAGATATTGCTACTGGTATTTAGCGTGTTGACAAATGGCTTAGTTAATATGTGAATAACAGAGAAAAAATTCAGTGATCTAGTGTTCCTGACTGTTTGTATTATACTTAGGGCTTATTTTTTCCCCTCGCCACCATACATCCATGTTTTCCTGTAACTTTTTGTACTTTTGAAAGAGTTCTTGTCTTTTATCTGTTTGGTACTACCACACCTGAAAATATTGTTCAGCAATGTATAGATGTAAATATACCTATGTAATTTGTGTTTAAATTATCCTCATGCTGCTAAAATAGCTCTTATCTTAAATGGTAGAATAAAAAGAAAAATTAGCAAGTTCATGAATTGTGCTCCCTCTAGTCCTCAAGTCTCAAGTTAATTGTAAAATTTATTTTATAAAAGTTCCTATCATAAATCCAAAGGTTTGGTAGATGGAAATTATGACAAAGTTAACCAGAAATGCAACTTTTCCTAAGGAATGAGTTTTTAAATTTTCTTTCCAGTCTGTTTTAAATAAGCTGGGTAAGTGCTGGCTATAGATCAATAAAAGTAATTTCCATTTCCTTGACTTCTCCTGAACTATACCCACACTCACTCAGTGTGCTTCGTAGATATGGCCTATAGTAAGCTTTGTGTATGTTGGGCAGTGAGACACTTACCCTTTTTAACCACAGGAACCAAGTTTTCTTCTACATTAATGAGAGGTAGGATAGAGAAGAAAGGGGAGAGGATCATTTTCAAGATTCATGAATAAGTTAACAGCAATGCTCTACTGGATGAACAACAGGTATAAGAGTTGATCAAGAAGAATTTGGAGGAAGAAAATGGGTTTCATTTTGAATATGTTTTGTTACAGCAGTGATTCCCAAAGTGTGGACCCTGAACTAACAGCACCAGCATCACTTAGAAACTTTTTAGAAACAGATTCTCAGGTCCCATACTAGACCTACTGAATCATAAACTTCGGGGATGAGCCCAATCCCAACCTCAAAACAATCTGAGTGTTAACAAATGCTCCAGGTGACTCTGAGGCACCTTTCTAAAGTTGAGAACCTCTGTGTTAGAATAATCTGTGTCCCAGGCTGGTGTAGATTTTTGGTAGTGAATTAGAAACAAAAGTTTAGAGCTCTGAAGTCAGCCTTAGCTGGGAGATTTTGAAGTGACTAACAAATAGGTGCTAGCAGAATGCATAGAGTTAGGTAAGATTGTCTAGGGAGAGTCCTGAGTATGAGAAAAGCAGAGTTCCAAGAATAGCACCTTGGGACAACAGTTGAAGGAGGATGTAGGTGAAGTGTTTAGCCTGCACTGGGGCTGGACAGTTAGGCCTGCATACCCTTCCTTTGGGCTCGCCTAGTCCTAAGGCTGCTTCACCCCTAGACCTAGAATCTAGCAGCCCGCAAATAAAATAGTAGCAAAATAAATATATTTGTATGGTAAGTTTTTCCATCCTAGAAAATTAGGTATGAGAAGCACACCATGATTTGTTGGGTGGGGGGAAGGAAAACTGTTTTAAATTTTTATTTCCTTGGTTTTATCCATAAGCTGAACTGTTTTTTAAATTATTTTGAATATGCTTTCCCAGCCTAGTTTGATTGGTTCATTTTGTTCCTATGGTAACATTCAAAGCCTCCAGAAGCTGTACTGCTCTTCGTTACTTTTCTAAAACTATCAAGTCAACAAATACACTCAGTGAAAAACAACTGCGAAGAAATGTTAGTAATTACCTCTTAATAATTCTTCTTTTGCGTTCCATTTTTAGCCCTGCTATAAGCTCATTACACTTGACTTTCTTATACACTGAGACTATTTTTTAACATATTATATAGAAGAATGCTTAAAAATAAATGTATGTTTTTATAAGTATGTGTACTATATATATTCTGGATTATAGGATTGTTTCAAGTAAGGTCACTGGCAAATAGCACTGCTACTTTTGTCAATACTTCTCAAACTTTTTTTTTGAGCAGGAGCTATTTTTGCTTTTTATTTTATTTTATTTTATTTTATTTTATTTTATTTTATTTTATTTTATTTTATTTTATTTTATTTTATTCTTGAGACAGGGTCCTACTCTGTCACCAGGCTGGAGTGCAGGAGCAATCATGGCTCACTGCAGTCTTGACTTCCTCGGGCCCAGGTCATCCTCCCACCTCAGACACTTGAGTAGTTGGGACTATAGGAGCGGGCCAGCATGCTTGGCTAATTAAAAAAATTTTTTGTGTGTGGAGATAGGGCTTTGCCTTATTGCCCAGGCTTGTCTCCAACTCCTGGACTCAAGGGACTCACCCACCTGGCCTCCGAAAGTGCTAGGATTACAGATATGAGCCACTGGGCCTGGCCCAAACTTTAATTTCATAGAAATCACCTGGAGATCTTTTTTTTTTTGGAGATGGGGTCTCACGCTGTCACCCAGGCTGGAGTGCAGTGGTACAATCTCAGCTCACTGCAATCTGTGCCTCCCAGGTTCAAGCATTTCTCCTGCCTCAGCCTCCCGAGTAGTTGGGGTTACAGTCACATGCCACCACACCCAGCTGATTTTTGTATTTTTTAGTAGAGACGGGGCTTCACTGTGTTGGCCAAGCTGGTCTTGAACTCCTGACCTCAGGTGATCCACCTGCCTCAGCCTCCCAAAGTGTTGGGATTACAGGCATGAGCCACCGCACCCAGCCTTGGAGATCTTATTAAAATAAAGATTCTGCATTTCTAACAAACTCAGTTGATCCTGATGTTGCTAATCCACAAACCATACTTTAGCAGCAAAGCTTCAGAGAATATAGACTGATTCAGCTGGGATGCATTAATTCAATGGAATATTTTGAAGTCATTAAAAAAAGGAAGGCAGAAATAGAAAAATCTGCAAGATGTACTGTTTAGATTTAAAAAAAAGATAAAATGAAGAACAGTATATTTTATGACTCCACATATTTCCAAGGAAATTTATAGATGCAAAGAAAATTCCTGAAATAATATATAAGCAACTTAATTAGAGATTGTATTTGAGGAGGGTCAGTGAGGGCCTGTGGTAGGAGATACACTTTTTTTTAATGATAGTTTAACGTTTGCTTTTATTTTAATCAAGAAATATATAAAATACGCAGAGTATGAAGAATATTACAAACAAAACAAACTTCCCAAATAAAAGAAGTTTTTTTAAAAATTGTTGCAGATCTTTTTTCTTAATATATTATCATGTTAATAAAACAAATGAAGCTCTCTCTTTATTTTGTTTTCAGCCCTTTTTGATCCCAAACCCCAGAGCTACCAGCATCCTAAGTTTATTAATTCATTCTCATGCTGCTAATAAAGACATACCCGAGTCTGGGTAATTTATAAAGAAAAAGAAGTTTAACGGATTCACAGTTCCACGTGGCTGGGGAGGCCTCACAAGCATGGTGGAAGGTGAAGGAGGAGCAAAGGTATATCTTACATGATGGCAGGCAAGAGAGTGTGTGCAGGGGAACTGCCCTTTATAAAACCATCAGATCTTGTGAGACTTACTATTACGAGAGTAGCACTGGAAAAACCCACCCCCGTGATTCAATTACCTCCCACCGGGTTCCTCCCACAACATGTAGGGATTATGGGAGCAACAATTCAAGATGAGATTTGGGTGGGGACACAGCCAAATCATATCACTAAGCTTGGTATAAATTTTTCCCATTCATATTTTAATAGTTCAATTACTAAGGAAATCTTAAAATATATGTTGGCTTTATTTTAAGATTTTATATAAATGGGGTCATATATTCATTTTTTAAATTATTTACCACATGAGTTATTGCTTTTTTAATAAAAAAATGAAAAAGGCAAACTCAAAATTAATATATAGATGTATCAAAACCTTATGATATAGCTGTATTGTAGAAAATGTGCTAGATCAGAAATCAGGAGAGATGTCTGTAAGGTAAATCACAACTGAGCAGCTTGTGACATTGGATGAGTTATTTGACCTATTGGAGCCACCAGTAACTCATATGTCATCTGGTTCCTCCTAGGTCCCTCTAACTTCTAACAGCCGAGTTATGAAATATTTTAATGCATACTTTCTTCGTCCTTACTTTATAATTTACTAAGACCTCAAATTCTCACTCAGATTCCAGGAAGCCAGCATTGTTCTGTTTTTTTTTTTTTTTTTTTTTTTTTTTTTTTTGCCAATTGGACATTGTTTTGGCTTTAAAGACAGCAAATTTTGGCTGAGGGCTGACCTCAAGTCCTCCCAACAAAGGTACTGGGGGATGATGTCTTCTGGTCCACCCTCTTGGTTCAATATTCATGAATTTTTTTTCAGGTTGAACTGTGACAGAGTTCAGTAGTGGCAGAGAGTGCTTTGGTTATCACTGGTTTTATTGTCATCACTGTCACTATTGTAAGTGTTTTCTTGGCTTAAACATGCTGGGAGTGTGGGATGCTAGGAATGCATCAACCACTCAGGGAGCCTCATACAGGCCTTGGCTGGTGATATGGTTTGGTTGCATCCCCACCCAAATTTCATCTTGAATTGTAGCTTCTGTAATTCCTGTGTGTCATGAGAGGGACCTGGTTGGATGTAATTGAATTATGGGGGCAGGTCATTCCTGTGCTGTTCTCATGACAGTGAGCAAGTCTCATGAGATCTGATGGTTTTATAACAAGGAATTCCCCTGCACAAGCTCCTTTGCCTGCCACATGTAAGATGTGACTGCTCCTCATTAGCTTTTAGCCATGCTTGTGAGGCCTCCCCAGCCATGTGGAACTGTGAATCAATTAAACCTCTTCCCGTTATAAATTACTCAGTCTCAGGTATGTCTTTATTAGCAATGTGAGAACAGCTGGACAGCTGGAAAGGTGAGAAAACACATTACAGGATCAGCTCAGCTTTCCCCCTTGTTATCAGGATTCATTTCCAAGGAGGGAAAACAGAACCATGTAGTGTTATGACTACGAAATTCAGAAAGGAGATAAATGAGTGCTTTGGAGGGTAGTTTGGTATTTTTGAAAAAGACTGGTGGAATATATTATTCTATAAAGTTCAGATATTAAATGTCTAGAATATCAGCTAAGAAGGAAAGTGTATTTTATGATGTCTTTGCTGGAAAGAGTCATACAAATTTAGTCTTCTATTGAAAATAGAAATGTGTGACTCACATGATGTACAATATGTTATTGAGGGTGAAAAATTTAGTAGTAACATCAATTTTTCAAGGATATAGTGTATCTCTATAAAATTGGTTAACCTCTTTGAATATAAATATCATCTTAATGATGCCAGTTACTTTTCCTCTCCCTGTTTTGACATGAAGGAAATAAAAACAGTTTTATTAGTAATTTATTGCTGTGAAACAAGTTACCCTCAAACTCAGCTTTAGAAAACAGCATTTATGACCCCGTGCTGAGAACCAGGAATCTGGGAGAGGCTTACCTGGGTATTCAGACTCAGTCTTTCTCTAAGGTTACAGTCAAGATATTGGCCAGAACTGCAGTTTTTGAGGCTTGACTGGGACTGGAAGATTGGCTTCCAAGACGGCTCACTTGCATGACCACTGGCAGAAGGCATCCTGTTCCTTGATGCTTATTGGCAGGAGGCTTCAGTTCCTCAACACATGGGACTACTGCATGACATGGCAGCAGACTTCCTAGGGCAAGTGATCCAGAAGAGAGTGATAGAGGGAGCAAGGAGGATGCCACAATGCCTTTTATGATTTAGTGTTGCCAATCACTGACTGTCCCTCTGCCACATTCCATTCATAAAAGTCAGTCACTAAGTAAAGCCAACCCTTATGAGGAGGAGAATTTACACATTTCAAAGGTGTGAGTAGCAAAAAGTTGTGGACATATTTTAAAACCACAATAGTCAGATTAATTAACTATTGAAGCCATCCAGATTTTATTGTACTCACATATAGCCAAGTTTCCCCCACAGATATTCTCAAAGTGTGTGGCAGAGTATTTTCAGTGATTATAATTTACAGTTGCTGTCCATATGCTGTCCATGTTTTGTGTCAACTTAACTGTACTATAAGGTACCCAGATATTTGGTCAAACATTATTCTGAGTGTCACTGTCAGGTGTTTTTGAATGGAATTAACATTTAAATCAGTAGACAGAGTAAGGCACATTGCCCTCCTCAATGTGAGTGGGCCTCATCCAATCAGTTGAAGGCCTGAGGTGAACAGAAATATTGACCCACCCCCTGGTAGGAGAGAATTTTTTTTCTGCCTCATTTACTTTAAACTGTGTCATCATCTTTTTCTTGCCTTTGAACTAAAATGGAAACACTGGCTCTTACTGGGTCTTCAGCCTGCTGACCTGTAGACTGAAATTATGCAATTGGCTTTCCTTGTTGTCAAGTCTTTGTATTCATACTGGAACAATACTGATATGGTTTCACTGTGTACCCACCCAAATATTATCTTGAATTGCAGCTCCCACAATTCCCACATGTCATGGCAGGGATTTGGTGGGAGGTAATTGAATGATGGGGGCAGGTCTTTTCTGTGCTGTTCTCATGATAGTGACTAAGTCTCTCAAGATCTGATGGATTTTACAAAGGGGAGCTTTCCTGTGCAAATTCTCTTCTCTTGTCTGCTGTTATGTGAGACATGTCTCTTACCTTCTGCCATGATTGTGAGGCCTCCCCAGCCACTTGGAACTGTGAGTCCATTAGACTTCTTTTTCCTTATAAATTACCCAGTCTCATGTATGTCTCTTTTTTTTTTTAATTTTTATTTATTTATTTTATTTATTTATTATTATTATTATACTTTAAGTTCTAGGGTACATGTGCATAACGTGCAGATTTGTTACATATGTATACTTGTGCCATGTTGGTGTGCTGCACCCAACAACTCGTCAGCACCCATCAACTCGTCATTTACATCAGGTATAACTCCCAATGCAATCCCTCCCCCCTCCCCCCTCCCCATGATGGGCCCCGGTGTGTGATGATCCCCTTCCTGAGTCCAAGTGATCTCATTGTTCAGTTCCCTCCTATGAGTGAGAACATGCGGTGTTTGGTTTTCTGTTCTTATGATAGTTTGCTAAGAATGATGGTTTCCAGCTGCATCCATGTCCCTATAAAGGACACAAACTCATCCTTTTTTATGGCTGCATAGTATTCCATGGTGTATATGTGCCACATTTTCTTAATCCAGTCTGTCACTGATAGACATTTGGGTTGATCCAAGTCTTTGCTATTGTGAATAGTGCCACAATAAACATACGTGTGCATGTGTCTTTATAGCAGCATGATTTATAATCCTTTGGGTATATACCCAGTAATGGGATGGCTGGGTCATATGGTACATCTAGTTCTAGATCCTTGAGGAATCGCCATACTGTTTTCCATAATGGTTGAACTAGTTTACAATCCCACCAACAGTGTAAAAGTGTTCCTATTTCTCCACATCCTCTCCAGCACCTGTTGTTTCCTGACTTTTGAATGATCGCCATTCTAATTGGTGTGAGATGGTATCTCTTTGTGGTTTTGATTTGCATTTCTCTGACGGCCAGTGATGATGAGCATTTTTTCACGTGTCTGTTGGCTGTATGAATGTCTTCTTTTGAGAAGTGTCTGTTCATATCCTTTGCCCACTTTTTGTTGGGGTTGTTTGTTTTTTTCTTGTAAATTTGTCTTTATCAGCAGCATGAAAACAAACTACTACATATACCATTGGCTCTCTTGAGTCTTTAGATTGTGAACTTAACATGCAAATACTAAGTCTTGCTAGTCTCCATAATCATATGATATTTCTTATAATAAATATATTTATCAACCCACACATGCACGTGCGCGCACGGGCGCACACACACACACATGCATCCTGTTGATTTGTTTCCCCATAGAATTGTGACTAATGCACCATATATGACCAATCCTGGAATAAGTGGATATTTATATGTTTCTTGCCTAGACAGCTGAGTTAAAGGTCACAAGGTATGTTTTACTTTTGTTGGTTCTTGCTAGGGGATCCAGGCTTGCATTCCAGGTGTCATGCATTCAGGTGGCTAGTGCAATTTAGGAGGATTAGTCATAACTCCAGCCTGGAAAGGTGATAGCCATCATCTGCGCTAGTGGGATTTTGGGAAACACACTGGAAAATAAAATATCAACTTTTTAAAATTTTATTTATTTGAAATAAAGACCCTTTATTTCAAATAATTGTGGGATCTTAAGGCATATTCTACATGTCCCATTCAGATCAGGCTCTCAGTTTCAACTTCATTTTTTTTGGTTTTAGATCCTTTGTAATTAGTCTATACATTGTTCTATATTGAATAAAAACAAGATTTTATTTAATCTATTCTGATGTATTCAGTGGGTCATAATCAAATTGTTCCCTAAAATTGTATAAATAAATAAATATATAGAAAATTTTTATTTTCATACTATGCTATTTTTCTAATCTATGGATTCTTCCTCCTAATTAATAGAATTTCTTTGCTCCAAATACCCATATAACACTATTTTACTTCCACTTTTGCTAATTGTTCTTTAACAAAGAAAGGTCCTATATGATTTATTTGCATTTAATTTAATCACGTTATTGAATTTGCCCTAATACATCCCTCTTTACAAACAAATTTTTCTATTTTTAGGAAAGAGCAGGGAGCTAACATTTCCAAACGTTATATTACAGATGACTAAGTTTGCCTGTTCAGCCATTAGGCCAGTTCAGCTTTTTATTTATCCAAAATTTGCTATTTTCACAACTAATCAATCTCAATGACAGTTACTGCAAGATATAAATTGAGGTTATTGACTAGAGAAATAAAAATTTTTGTGTGAATAAAGAGAGACTTCTCCTTAGGAAATTAATTTTCACCATTTAGTTTGAATGATTATAGCTCTTTATCTACATATCCTAAGCAATTACAGCCATTTGCATGAGCGGTGATTCAGTTCCCACACAATCATGATGAAAGGGAAAGCAAAATGGAAAAGAACAAGACTAAAATTCTGAAAATAGCAAGCCCCCGTATTCTTCTCAGGCTTTTGGAGGTCTAAGGATGTGCATCTCTTGTCATCAGATGTAAACTGGGTAGCAGGATATGGGGTTATGAAAACTGTGCTGTGCTTTCCCAGAGGAAATCACAGCAGAGACTATTGAGCATAGAAATTAAGGGCCAGTAGAAATGGAAAGTCAACTTAGCACTCAATAACAATGTACTCAAAGCTCCTGGAAGCTGATAGACATTTGCTAGGTGCTTCCAGGACTCTTCCAAAAATAAGTTTTTTGTAGAAGGGTAGAGTACCATCAAGATGTTACTGAGAATGGCACTCCGATACAGGGCAGGAAGCCACAGGCTCTGTGAACAGATGTATCTGGGTTAGGCTTTGGTCTCATCCACCTACGAGATGTTTGAGGTATCACAGCCTTCTTAAAACTCAAAATGTATACAAAACATCTGGGGACCTTGTTAAAATGTGAATTCTGACTCAACAGTTCTGTGGTGAGGCTGAAGATTTCACATTTCTAATAAGCTCCTAAAAATGCCTGTGCCTGCTGATCTGTAAAGCACCCCCTGAGAAACAAGGGGCTAGAGCAAGCTACTTTATTTCTGATTTCAGTTTTCTCCTCTGAAATTTAGAAATAGTGTCTAACTAGTAGTATCTAGAGTGTCTAATTAATCAAAGAATTGCATCTTTAATTATAAAAGGTATATGCAAAGAATCTAGCATACAACCTCACATACAGTAGGTGTTCCAGAAATCACATTAATGTTGAACTTTTTCCCATTTAGTCAGCTTGAAGTGTTTTGCCAATCAAAGCAAGTGAGCAATTATACCTGTAACGTTCCTATTAGATGTGATAAGATGTGACTATCTAAGAAGGCTTTTGTGTTTTATACACATAATAGAGTTCATTTTTAAATGAATAACTAGTTAGCTACCTGAAGATTTATGGCTTCCTTTTCTTTTCTTTTCTTTCTTTTCTTTCTTTCTTTCTTTCTTTCTTTCTTTCTTTCTTTCTTTCTTTCTTTCTTTCTTTCTTTTCTTTTCTTTTGACTAGTAGAGTACAATTGTAAACTGGTAGGAAAAAAAGGATGAAACAAACAAAAGATAGAATTTTAACAGTACTACCCAAAAAACTTTTTAAAAGAAATAAATGACTGGTCAGGATTTTAGATGTATTCTTCACACAAATTGATGTGCAATATATTAAAAAAAGAACTTACTTGCAGCCAGACTAAGTGGTGTTGACACTGAAGACTTAATGAAGCACCAGAAGAGTTTCTAGGTCCTCAAGCTATTTTTCTCTATTACAAAAATTCTTTGTTATTGCTTTCACATTTCAACAATCTAAGGTTTTACCCCTTTGTGCAATTTCTTTGGTAAAAATTTCTGATTTCCTAAAGTTAGGATTTGAGATAATTAGGAGTTCTATTCTAGAGAAAGTACAGGAGTCCTGTAATTTCCCACTGTGTTCCACAGTAATTATCTACACTTGTGCCTTTTTTCCCTGTGGCCAAGCGGTCCTGCCTTATTATGGTATGTTTTGTGCTTAAAATGTTCCCTGGGAAGGAAATGGCCAGGAAGAGGCCTGCTCCCTTTCTCTGCAGGGGGTGAGAAGATTAATACAACATGTCCAGGTTACTCTGTCATCATTTTCCTTTCTGTGTATATCTTGCAAATAGCTTTAACTTGATTTGAAGGTTTTGTGAGCAGAAGAAAATCTTTGTCATAGAAGATACACATGATAAGGTGATAAGAAAGTGTTTCAGAGATAAAAAAATCTAAGAGTTATATTTTGTTTCCTTGAGAAGGTAGTTTTGAAAACTGAAGGGCAATAGGCTAAACTTTTTTTTTTTTTTAAATTTATTTATTATTATTAGACTTCAAGTTGTAGGGTACATGTGCACAACGTGCAGGTTTGCTACATATGTATACTTGTGCCATGTTGGTGTGCTGCACCCATCAACTCGTCATTTACATCAGGTATAACTCCCAATGCAATCCCTCCCCCCTCCCCCCCCCCCCATGATAGGCCCCGGTGTGTGATGTTCCCCTTCCCGAGTCCAAGTGATCTCATTGTTCAGTTGCCGCCTATGAGTGAGAACATGCGGTGTTTGGTTTTCTGTTCTTGTGATAGTTTGCTGAGAATAATGGTTTCCAGCTGCATCCATGTCCCTACAAAGGACACAAACTCATCCTTTTTTATGGCTGCATAGTATTCCATGGTGTATATGTGCCACATTTTCTTAATCCAATCTGTCACTGATGGACATTTGGGTTGATTCCAAGTCTTTGCTATTGTGAATAGTGCTGCAATAAACATACGTGTGCATGTGCCTTTATAACAGCATAATTTATAATCCTTTGGGTATATACCCAGTAATGGGATGGCTGGGTCATATGGTACATCTAGTTCTAGATCTTTGAGGAATCGCCATACTGTTTTCCATAATGGTTGAACTAGTTTACACTCCCACCAACAGTGTAAAAGTGTTCCTATTTCTCCAAATCCTCTCCAGCACCTGTTGTTTCCTGACTTTTGAATGATCGCCATTCTAACTGGTGTGAGATGGTATCTCAATGTGGTTTTGATTTGCATTTCTCTGATGGCCAGTGATGATGAGCATTTTTTCATGTGTCTGTTGGCTGTATGAATGTCTTCTTTTGAGAAATGTCTGTTCATATCCTTTGCCCACTTTTTGATGGGGTTGTTTGTTTTTTTCTTGTAAATTTGTTTGAGTTATTTGTAGGTTCTGGATATTAGCCCTTTGTCAGATGAGTAGATTGCAAAAATTTTCTCCCATTCTGTAGGTTGCCTGTTCACTCTGATGGTAGTTTCTTTTGCTGTGCAGAAGCTCTTTAGTTTAATGAGATCCCATTTGTCAATTTTGGCTTTTGCTGCCGTTGCTTTTGGTGTTTTAGACATGAAGTCTTTGCCCATGCCTATGTCCTGAATGGTACTACCTAGGTTTTCCTCTAGGATTTTTATGGTATTAGGTCTAACATTTAAGTCTCTAATCCATCTTGAATTAATTTTCGTATAAGGAGTAAGGAAAGGATCCAGTTTCAGCTTTCTACTTATGGCTAGCCAATTTTCCCAGCACCATTTATTAAATAGGGAATCCTTTCCCCATTTCTTGTTTCTCTCAGGTTTGTCAAAGATCAGATGGCTGTAGATGTGTGGTATTATTTCTGAGGACTCTGTTCTGTTCCATTGGTCTATATCTCTGTTTTGGTACCAGTACCATGCTGTTTTGGTTACTGTAGCCTTGTAGTATAGTTTGAAGTCAGGTAGCGTGATGCCTCCAGCTTTGTTCTTTTGACTTAGGATTGTCTTGGAGATGCGGGCTCTTTTTTGGTTCCATATGAACTTTAAAGCAGTTTTTTCCAATTCTGTGAAGAAGCTCATTGGTAGCTTGATGGGGATGGCATTGAATCTATAAATTACCTTGGGCAGTATGGCCATTGTCACGATATTGATTCTTCCTATCCATGAGCATGGTATGTTCTTCCATTTGTTTGTGTCCTCTTTGATTTCACTGAGCAGTGGTTTGTAGTTCTCCTTGAAGAGGTGCTTTACATCCCTTTTAAGTTGGATTCCTAGGTATTTTATTCTCTTTGAAGCAATTGTGAATGGAAGTTCATTCCTGATTTGGCTCTCTGTTTGACTGTCACTGGTGTATAAGAATGCTTGTGATTTTTGCACATTAATTTTGTATCCTGAGACTTTGCTGAAGTTGCTTATCAGCTTAAGGAGATTTTGGGCTGAGACAATGGGGTTTTCTAAATATACAATCATGTCGTCTGCAAACAGGGACAATTTGACTTCTTCTTTTCCTAACTGAATCCCCTTGATTTCTTTCTCTTGCCTGATTGCCCTAGCCAGAACTTCCAACACTATGTTGAATAGGAGTGGTGAGAGAGGGCATCCCTGTCTTGTGCCAGTTTTCAAAGGGAATTTTTCCAGTTTTTGCCCATTCAGTATGATATTGGCTGTGGGTTTGTCATAAATAGCTCTTAGTATTTTGAGGTACGTTCCATCAATACCGAATTTCTTGAGCGTTTTTAGCATGAAGGGCTGTTGAATTTTGTCAAAAGCCTTTTCTGCATCTATTGAGATAATGATGTGGTTCTTGTCTTTGGTTCTGTTTATATGCTGGATTATGTTTATTGATTTGCGAATGTTGAACTGGCCTTGCATCCCAGGGATGAAGCCCACTTGATCATGGTGGATAAGCTTTTTGATGTGCTGCTGAATCCGGTTTGCCAGTATTTTATTGAGGATTTTTGCATCGATGTTCATCAGGGATATTGGTCTAAAATTCTCTTTTTTTGTTGTGTCTCTGCCAGGCTTTGGTATCAGGATGATGTTGGCCTCATAAAATGAGTTAGGGAGGATTCCCTCTTTTTCTATTGATTGGAATAGTTTCAGAAGGAATGGTACCAGCTCCTCCTTGTACCTCTGGTAGAATTCAGCTGTGAATCCATCTGGTCCTGGACTTTTTTTGGTTGGTAGGCTATTAATTATTGCCTCAATTTCAGAGCCTACTATTGGTCTATTCAGGGATTCAACTTCTTCCTGGTTTAGTCTCGGAAGAGTGTAAGTGTCCAGGAAATGATCCATTTCTTCTAGATTTTCCAGTTTATTTGCGTAGAGGTGTTTATAGTATTCTCTGATGGTAGTTTGTATTTCTGTGGGGTCGGTGGTGATATCCCCTTTATCCTTTTTAATTGCGTCGATTTGATTCTTCTCTCTTTTCTTCTTTATTAGTCTTGCTAGTGGTCTGTCAATTTTGTTGATCTTTTCAAAAAACCAACTCCTGGATTCATTGATTTTTTGGAGGGTTTTTTGTGTCTCTATCTCCTTCAGTTCTGCTCTGATCTTAGTTATTTCTTGCCTTCTGCTAGCTTTCGAATGTGTTTGCTCTTGCTTCTCTAGTTCTTTTAATTGCGATGTTAGAGTGTCAATTTTAGATCTTTCCTGCTTTCTCTTGTGGGCATTTAGTGCTATAAATTTCCCTCTACACACTGCTTTAAATGTGTCCCAGAGATTCTGGTATGTTGTATCTTTGTTCTCATTGGTTTCAAAGAACATCTTTATTTCTGCCTTCATTTCGTTATGTACCCAGTAGTCATTCAGGAGCAGGTTGTTCAGTTTCCATGTAGTTTAGCAGTTTTGATTGAGTTTCTTAGTACTGAGTTCTAATTTGATTGCACTGTGGTCTGAGAGACAGTTTGTTATAATTTCTGTTCTTGTACATTTGCTGAGGAGTGCTTTACTTCCAATTACGTGGTCAATTTTGGAGTAAGTACGATGTGGTGCTGAGAAGAATGTATATTCTGTTGATTTGGGGTGGAGAGTTCTATAGATGTCTATTAGGTCTGCTTGCTGCAGAGATGAGTTCAATTCCTGGATATCCTTGTTAACTTTCTGTCTCGTTGATCTGTCTAATGTTGACAGTGGAGTGTTGAAGTCTCCCATTATTATTGTATGGGAGTCTAAGTCTCTTTGTAAGTCTCTAAGGACTTGCTTTATGAATCTGGGTGCTCCTGTATTGGGTGCATATCTATTTAGGATAGTTAGCTCTTCCTGTTGAATTGATCCCTTTACCATTATGTAATGGCCTTCTTTGTCTCTTTTGATCTTTGATGGTTTAAAGTCTTTTTTATCAGAGACTAGTATTGCAACCCCCGCTTTTTTTTGTTCTCCATTTGCTTGGTAAATCTTCCTCCATCCCTTTATTTTGAGCCTATGTATGTCTCTGCATGTGAGATGGGTCTCCTGAATACAGCAGACTGATGGGTCTTGACTCTTTATCCAGTTTGCCAGTCTGTGTCTTTTAATTGGAGCATTTAGTCCATTTACATTTAAGGTTAAGATTGTTATGTGTGAACTTGATCCTGCCATTATGATATTAACTGGTTATTTTGCTCGTTAGTTGATGCAGTTTCTTCCTAGCCTTGATGGTCTTTACATTTTGGCATGTTTTTGCAATGGCTGGTACCGGTTGTTCCTTTCCATGTTTAGTGCTTCCTTCAGGGTCTCTTGTAAGGCAGGCCTAGTGGTGACAAAATCTCTAAGCATTTGCTTATCTGTAAAGGATTTTATTTCTCCTTCACTTATGAAACTTAGTTTGGCTGGATATAAAATTCTGGGTTTAAAATTCTTTTCTTTAAGAATGTTGAATATTGGCCCCCACTCTCTTCTGGCTTGAAGAGTTTCTGCCGAGAGATCTGCTGTTAGTCTGATGGGCTTCCCTTTGTGGGTAACCCGACCTTTCTCTCTGGCTGCCCTTAAGATTTTTTCCTTCATTTCAACTTTGGTGAATCTGGCAATTATGTGTCTTGGAGTTGCTCTTCTCGAGGAGTATCTTTGTGGCGTTCTCTGTATTTCCTGGATTTGAATGTTGGCCTGTCCTACTAGGTTGGGGAAGTTCTCCTGGATGATATCCTGAAGAGTGTTTTCCAACTTGGTTCCATTTTCCCCCTCACTTTCAGGTACCCCAATCAGACGTAGATTTGGTCTTTTTACATAATCCCATACTTCTTGCAGGCTTTGTTCATTTCTTTTTCTTCTTTTTTCTTTTGGTTTCTCTTCTCGCTTCATTTCATTCATTTGATCCTCAATCGCTGACATTCTTTCTTCCAGTTGATCGAGTCGGTTACTGAAGCTTGTGCATTTGTCACGTATTTCTCGTGCCATGGTTTTCGTCTCTTTCATTTCGTTTGTGAGCTTCTCTGCATTAATTACTCTAGCCATCAATTCTTCCACTTTTTTTTCAAGATTTTTAGTTTCTTTGCGCTGGGTACGTAATTCCTCCTTTAGCTCTGAGAAATTTGATGGACTGAAGCCTTCTTCTCTCATCTCGTCGAAGTCATTCTCCATCCAGCTTTGATCCGTTGCTGGCGATGAGCTGCGCTCCTTTGCCGGGGGAGATGCGCTCTTATTTTTTGAATTTCCAGCTTTTCTGCCCTGCTTTTTCCCCATCTTTGTGGTTTTATCTGCCTCTGGTCTTTGATGATGGTGATGTACTGATGTACTTTGGTGTAGGTGTCCTTCCTGTTTGATAGCTTTCCTTCTAACAGTCAGGATCCTCAGCTGTAGGTCTGTTGGAGATTGCTTGAGGTCCACTCCAGACCCTGTTTGCCTGGGTATCAGCAGCAGAGGCTGCAGAAGATAGAATATTTCTGAACAGCGAGTGTACCTGTCTGATTCTTGCTTTGGAAGCTTCCTCTCAGGGGTGTACTCCACCCTGTGAGGTGTGGGGTGTCAGACTGCCCCTAGTGGGGGATGTCTCCCAGTTAGGCTACTCAGGGGTCAGGGACCCACTTGAGCAGGGAGTCTGTCCCTTCTCAGATCTCAACCTCCGTGTTGGGAGATCCACTGCTCTCTTCAAAGCTGTCAGACAGAGTCGTTTGCGTCTGCAGAGCTGCTGCGTTTGTTATTATTTACTGTGCCCTGTCCCCAGAGGTGGAGTCTACAGAGACAGGCAGGTTTCCTTGAGCTGCTGTGAGCTCCACCCAGTTCGAGCTTCCCAGCAGCTTTGTTTACCTACTTAAGCCTCAGCAATGGTGGGCGCCCCTCCCCCAGCCTGGCTGCTGCCTTGCCGGTAGATCACAGACTGCTGTGCTAGCAATGAGGGAGGCTCCGTGGGTGTGGGACCTTCCCGGCCAGGTGTGGGATATGATCTCCTGGTGTGCCGGGTTGCTTAAAGCACAGTATTGGGGTGGGAGTCACCCAATTTTCCAGGTGTTGTGTGTCTCAGTTCCTCTGGCTAGGAAAAGGGATTCCCTTCCCCCTTGCGCTTTCCAGGTGAGGCAATGCCTCGCCCTGCTTCAGCTCTCGCTGGTCGGGCTGCAGCAGCTGACCAGCACCGGTCGTCTGGCACTCCCCAGTGAGATGAACCCAGTACCTCAGTTGAAAATGCAGAAATCACCGGTCTTCTGTGTCGCTCGCGCTGGGAGTTGGAGACTGGAGCTGTTCCTATTCAGCCATCTTGCTCCGCCCCCGGCTAAACTTTAAAATTGAGAAACAACTACACTCTTAAAAACCTAACTAGTAAGAGCAACTTGTTTTCTTACAGATAATCTTAAAGTAGAATCAGTTTTTCCTTAATATGGTACCATATTCTCTTGCTAAGTAGTTCAAAGCAATTTTGCATAAATAGGATTATCTACTTTTAAAACATACTTGGAATACAACTGTGGAAATGCCGTTATTATCTCAAGTTTGGATACATAGAAGAGAGAGACAAAATTTACACTGGCAGCAAATTCCAGGATTAGATGCAGCAGATTTGACTTAGATGCATTTGTGCCTTGGATTCTTCTGTTGTCTGACATTCTTGTCAATGAAGAATGTTGGTACAGCTACATATGAGACTTCCTTTTCATCAAAAAAATTTAACTCCCTTGATCCTACATGATGATCAAGAAATTAGATCAATTAACTGACAAATATTTAATCAGCATCTTCTATGTGCATCTTCATTGTGTCTGGTGTTGGTACAAAATGGGCAAGCAGCAAATCAACCATAACTCCCATACTCACAGAACCTGTGGTCTAGGAGGGTGAGAGAAATGCCTAATAATCACAGACTTGGAGCTCAGAAGCAAAAGTGGGCTGAAGACCTAGATTTTGAAATCATTAGTATGTAGCATAAATGTAGCTTATAGAAATAATTTAAGCATACCATTAGAATGACCCTGTGCGGCAGATGCACTCAAATATGTGTTCCAAACTAGAGAATCTGAGAGTCACCAATCTGGAGATTTGCTCCTTATTTGTGATAGATGTCTGAGCCTTCCAGCCTGTCCTATAGGACATGGGTCATACAGGGGAATGAGGTTCTGAGATTTTGGGGTAAACGAAAGTTGCCAGGTGGAGGCTGGTAAGGGGTAAGTGTTAAGTGAAAATGCTATGCAAACTGCATGTGTCTGCTGGCAGTTTTCCTGCCTAGCCTGCCACCACTGGGCTGTGCAGTTATATTGTCCATCCTGCCACCACTGGACTGTAGGAAAGTGGATATGTTCTCCAGGCCACCACCACTGTACTGTATGTAAGGTAGATACATTGTCCAGTCCACCATCACTGGACCATTTCTATACATATGGTGGTTCTGTCCTGCCCACTGCCACTAGACTCTCTACCGTGTATGTAAGCCTCTAATAAAACTCAATGTCTCATTTGCTTTCTCTGGGTCTCTTCTTCAGCCTTTTGATCCTGGTGACTTCCCTACTGAGGTAAATAGGTCTTTGGGTCAATATAGTACAATAGTAATTGAAGCTCTGGGTATGAATGAGATTGGGTAGACCAGTAGCCTTTAAAATTTAGTTGCATATTAGAATAACTTAGGGAGCTTTAAAACATTCTGAAGCTCAGCCTGTATCCTATTTCAATTAACTCAGACTATCTCCTAGTCCAATGCCTTGGTGTTGATAATTTTAAAAGCTTCCCAGTTAATTCTAATGGGAAGCAAGAATTAAGAACTGCTGATTTAGAGAGGGGGAAAATAGGCAGATAAAAAAGAAGCTATGGGATGTGATGTCAGAAAGATGACTAACTAGAGGTGTCTGGTGTTTATGGCTCCCACTGAAAAAGGACCCAAACAGTGAATAAACAACTGAACAACTTTATTTTAACTAGAGTATTTACAGGAGAATGCTGGAGTACAGCAGTGGTCTGTTGGAGACCCTATAGAACACAGAAACTCAGAATAGCCACACAGAGGAAGGAGAGTTGCAGCTGACACATGTCTTCCCAGTGAAAAACAACTCAGAACCAGGAGGGACTTCCCTGTACACAAAGAATGTAAGTGGGAGGCACCTGGCAGCCTCCATTAATTTTGTCAACACCTACAGTTTTTGTTGCTGAGGAATTCTACAGTTCTTACAAGGCCTGAACCCAGTTTGAGGAGCATCCAGGAGATTACACAGCTGCACTGCTTCAGGAAAAAGTCTATGTTGTGCCCCTCCCCACTGTGACCCAAGCTGCTGCTGAAAGGTGCCATCTTGAAATTGGAGCCACTGCTAAGTGCATCCTTCTCGCAGGACAGTAGCCACAGCATCTCCCCATCCTTAAGTCTCTGCCACCATTATACCTTGTAGGGCACCATTTCGCAGCTGAGCTACTATAACTCCACACCCCCTAGGAATAAGCTGTCTTAGCGACACTCTAGCTTCTCTATCCCAGGGGCTACAGCACCCTGCCCTGGCTACATGGAGCTCAGGTCCAGCTAAATAGCCATAACTTCATAACTTTGATTCTTCACCCTCAGGGGAGCAGCACGTAAGCAGAGCCACCAGCCAAACAGCCCCCGACCTGCCTGAAGAACAAACAAGCTCTGTACCTTGCCTTCAGGAGAGCAGCACCCAAGAAGATAAGCCAGCCACAAAAACTCCTGCAGCCTGTGCTACTGAGTCACTCACAGACATGGCTGACTTTGAGTATACCTGAAGAAACTGCATGGAGACTACACTATTGTACCCTCCCAGAACCAAAGCCAACACACCGTAACCAACTTATACCCTAGGAAGCATCTGCAGGTGAAAGGCTTCTTCCACAAAAGACATTTAAAAAAATTGGAAGAGATGACCATTCCATCAGATGCACAAATATTAGTGCAGGAATACGAGAAACATGAAAAACAAGGGAACATAACACCACCTAAGAAACACAGTTCTCTATTACCTAACCCTAAAGAAACTAAAATTTACAAATTGCCTGAAGGGAAATTCAAAATAATAACCTTAAGGACTCTCAGCAAGATACAAGAGAATACAGACAGACAATTCGATGAAATCAGAAAAACAACTAATGCTCTAAGTGAGAAATTCAACAAAGACCTATAAAAAAAGAAGCAAACAGGAATCTTACAGCTAATGAATTTAATAAATGAAATAACAAAATACAATTGAACAACAACAGATTAGATAAAGCAGAAGAAAGAATTTTTTAACTTGAAGAGAGGTCTTCTAAAATAACCCAGTCGGAGTGGGGAAAAAAGAATGAAAAGAGCAAAGAAACTCTACAGGACTTATGGGACACTATTAAGTGAACAAACATTTCGCCTTTGTGGGAGTTCCAGAAGGAGAAGAGATGGACAGGCATAAAAAGCTTATTTAACAAAATAATAGATAAAGACTTCCCAAACTGGGGGGAAATATGGGATTCAGATCCATTAAGCTGAATGGATGCCAGCTAGATTCAATCTAAATATTTCCTCTTCAAAGCACATTATAATCAAAAAAAATTTTTTTTGAGATGGGATTTCACTCTTCTTGCCCAGGCTGAAGTGCAATGGGCAGTGATCTTGGCTCACTGCAAACTCCGCCCCCTGGGTCCAAGGGATTCTTGTGCCTCAGCCTTCTAAGTAGCTGGGATTACATGTGTGCACCACTACTCTCAGCTAATTTTTGCATTTTTAGTAGAGATGGAGTTTCACCATGTTGGTCAGGCTGGTCTTGAACTCCTGACCTCAAGTCATCCACCTCTCTTGGCCTCCCAGAGTGCTGGGATTACAAATGTGAGCTACTGTGCTTGGCCCAAACTTTCAAAAGTCAAGACAGAATTCTAAACGCAATGAGAGAAAAGTCTCAACTCACAAATCAGGGAACCCCTATTGTATTATTATCAGATTTCTCAGCAGAAACCTTCTAGGTTAGGAAAGAATGGTATGATACATTTTAAATGCTGAAAGAAATAAACTGCCAGCCTAGAATATTATAACCAGTAAAGCTTTTCATCAGAAATGAAAGAGAAATAAAGTCCCAGATTAAAAATACCTGAAGGAATTCATCATTACTAACCAAGTCTTTTAAGAAGTGCGGAAGGGAATGCTTCAGCTAGAAGCAAAAGGACAATAATCACTATCATAAAAACATGTAGAAGTATAAATCTCACTGGTAGAGGTAAATTTGTTATCATATTTAGAATACCCTGTTTCTGCTGGTGGTATATAATCTTTCAAATCTCCAGGATGAGAATGAAGTCAAGATTGTCAACAATCACTATAGCCACATAAGTTGTTAAGGAACACACAGAACAGAAAATATGTAATTAAGGCAACAAAATTTTAAACTGTAGTAGGCAGGTAAAATGTCTAGAGCATTTACTATGGCCAAAGTTATGTTGTTATCAGTCTAAAATAGTCTTTCATAATGATAAGAATTTGTACAGAAGCCTCATAGTAGCCAAATTTTCACCAATTTCAGCAGATACACAAATGAGAAAGAGAAAGAAATCAAAGCTTATCACTACAGAAAACCACCAACCAAAAAGGTAAGCAGTAAGAGAGAAAGAAAGGAACAAGGGACATAAAAAAGAATCAGAAAACAATTTTAAAAATGGCAGGGGTAAGTCCTTACTTGTCAATAATGACTTTGAATGTAAATGGATTTAGTTCTTCAAGAATTAGGGTGACAAACCAGTATCATAGTTCCCAGCATTACCACTGTTTTGATGGCTGTGGAGTTGGAATGGGGTATTATTGAACTTTAATCAGTAAAGGACCAAAACAGCCCTAGATGCTGAGGACAGGAGTTCAAAACCAGTTTGACCAACATGGTGAAACCCTGTCTTTACTAAAAATACCAAAAAAATAAAAAAAGAAAAAATTAGCTTGGCGCGGTGGCATGCGCCTGTAATAGCTACTTGGGAGGCTGAGGCAGGGGAACTGTGTGAACCAGGGAGGAGGAGGTTGCAGTGAGTGCACCACTGCACTCCAACAGAGTGACACTCCATCTCAGAAAAAAAAAAAGAAAAAGAAAGAAAAAAAAAACAGCTCTGGGAAGGCATTTCTGTATTTGACTGTTTCTGCTCTTCTACTAAGGAAGATAACTGGACTTGTACCATCTGATTATAGTGCACCTTTTTCCCTAATGTGTTCCCTTTGGCTTCACATTTCAGATTTTATACCCATACACAAAAGACCTTGGTTTCTTTTATATTTCACGATTAGTAGGTTTTGTTACTTAAGTACAAAATCCACAGTGAGACACAATTCATATCTGAATTTAAAGAACTACATATTCAATTCAGTAAGTGTCTTTTATTCTGAAAGTTTACCACTATAGTAAGTTCAGGAATTGGAGAGGGAAAGGAGAAGGGAGGGAAATCAGACTCCCACTCTGAAGCTTACAGTACTGATTAAATACCAAATAAGTGCTGCCTGTCATAGCAAATAGTGTTAGAAGAGTTATAAAATACATAAAGAAGGCACTTTTTTTCCCATGCCATGGAATCAGGTCAATTCAGAAGGGCAGAGGTGATGTGTCCATCTTTCATTTTGGGCATAACAGAAGGTTTAAAGCCTCCTTTAATCTCCTAAAATAGCCTGACTTCCTTTCTTCCTCTGTGTACTGCTTTGCATTATCCCGTAATGAAGGATAATCTCCTTCTGACCACTGCCCTCTAGAATTCCATCATTTTGATAAAGTGTCTCTTCAAACTATTCCTTCTGAGATGGAATGCTTCTCTCTTTTACTTGGGATTCCAACTCACAGAAGTCCCAGAATGTTGTGTAAATCCACTCTAGAATGTATTCATTCTTCTTAGTTCCTCTTTTCTCGGGATCTTGATATTTTCTGATTAAATGGGATCAGCAGATTTCCTTTGAGATGTGAGTGGTCAGGTGCACAGTTGTCAGGCAAACTGAAGCAGAGAGAGCCTTAGTGGATGGCTAGTTCTGGCATTCATAGTGAAAGCTGGAAAACAGAGTCTAGGAAAAACTGTATACTTCATACCCTTGTCCACCTTGCCGTGTATCAAGCTGAGTACTTCACATGTACTGTACCATCGAATTCTCTCAACACCCCTCTAAATATATCTCTTACATATTCCACCTTAAAGATGAGCAGGATGAAGTTCATGACACAGAAGTAATTTGCCACTATCCCATAACTTCTACTTTGCAGAACTTAGATTCGAGCTGTGCTTGACTCCAGAGTACATTGTATATGCTACAGTCAAAATACATGTCAAGTCAATATCCAGAGACCTAGTTTGAACAGAAAGGCAAAAGAGGAGTCTGATGTTGAAGTCAGATATAGGAAACAGAATTTGTGATTGGTATTTGTGTAGCAAAATGTAGCATAGGTGGGCAGATGACTCCATACAATTAGAACACTTCTATGTTATATTTAACACAAAGTTTTTTCTCCTGACAAATTGAGAACTTCTTTATAATTTTACCCTTTCATTCAAGTATTGCAGAAAAATGCAGGTCAGATGCATACATCTCAATCACATTGCTTTTGGTAAAAATGGTATATTAGGGTTTGTATTGTGTATAGCTTAAGGCATAGGAAGAGAGTAATCAAAAAAATAATGGCATTTGGTTCTAAATAAAGAATAATAAACTGGGCTTTCCTAAATAATTCTTTTTGTTATTACTTCGAAGAGCTCACTTATAGGAAGAGCATCTTGGCAATAATCATCCTGTAATTTATTCCTCTTCAATTCTTGAAATATTTCTGTGGCTATTATTGTTTGCTAAGATTTCTTCAAATGTAAGTTTTTGTATCCTAAACCAAATAAAGTATCTTCTTTGGCAGTGACTAGAATGTACTGTCATTAATAAACATAACCCAGTTAAGTTTTAAAGTACTAGGAGCTATTAGGTACGTCTGATATAGACCAAATGATTTTATTCCTACCAGCCTTCATAGTCATGTTCCAGTTAGTGGAGGATGTATACAGTCCCATGAAAATGCCGTTTAGAATATATTGCATTTTTAAAAAATTATTATTTACCTATTTATTTATTTTTTTATTATACTTTAAGTTCTAGGGTACATGTGGATAATGTGCAGGTTTGTTACATATGTATACCTGTGCCATGTTGGTGCACTGCACCCATCAACTCGTCAGCACCCATCAACTCGTCATTTACATCAGGTATAACTCCCAGTGCAATCCCTCCCCCCTCCCCATTCCCCATGATAGGCCCCGGTGTGTGATATTCCCCTTCCCGAGTCCAAGTGATCTCATTGTTCAGTTCCCACCTATTAGTGAGAACATGCAGTGTTTGGTTTTCTGTTCCTGCGATAGTTTGCTAAGAATAATGGCTTCCAACTGCATCTATGTCCCTACAAAGGACACAAACTCATCCTTTTTTATGGCTGCATAGTATTCCATGGTGTATATGTGCCACATTTTCTTAATCCAATCTGTCACTGATGGACATTAGGGTTGATCCAAGTCTTTGCTATTGTGAATAGTGCTACAATAAACATACATGTGCATGTGTCTTTATAGCAGCATAATTTATAATCCTTTGGGTATATACCCAGTAATGGGATGGCTGGGTCATATGGTACTTCTAGTTCTAGGTCCTTGAGGAATCGCCATACTGTTTTCCATAATGGTTGAACTAGTTTACAATCCCACCAACAGTGTAAAAGTGTTCCTATTTCTCCACATCCTCTCCAGCACCTGTTTTTCCTGACTTTTTAATGATTGCCATTCTAACTGGTGTGAGATGGTATCTCATTGTGGTTTTGATTTGCATTTCTCTGATGGCCAGTGATGAGCATTTTTTCATGTGTCTGTAGGCTGTATGAATGTCTTCTTTTGAGAAATGTCTGTTCATATCCTTTGCCCACTTTTCGATGGGGTTGTTTGTTTTTTTCTTGTAAATTTGTTTGAGTTCTTTGTAGGTTCTGGATATTAGCCCTTTGTCAGATGAGTAGACTGCAAAAATTTTTTCTCCCATTCTGTAGGTTGCCTGTTCACTCTGATGGTAGTTTCTTTTGCTATGCAGAAGCTCTTTAGTTTAATTAGATACCATTTGTCAATTTTGGCTTTTGTTGCTGTTGTTTTTGGTGTTTTAGACATGAAGTCCTTGCCCATGCCTATGTCCTGAATGGTATTACCTAGGTTGTCTTCTAGGGTTTTTATGGTATTAGGTCTAACATTTAAGTCTCTAATCCATCTTGAATTAATTTTCGTATAAGGAGTAAGGAAAGGATCCAGTTTCAGCTTTCTACTTATGGCTAGCCAATTTTCCCAGCACCATTTGTTAAATAGGGAATCCTTTCCCCATTTCTTGTTTCTCTCAGGTTTGTCAAAGATCAGATGGCTGTAGATGTGTGGTATTATTTCTGAGGACTCTGTTCTGTTCCATTGGTCTATATCTCTGTTTTGGTACCAGTACCATGCTGTTTTGGTTACTGTAGCCTTGTAGTATAGTTTGAAGTCAGGTAGTGTGATGCGTCCAGCTTTGTTCTTTTGACTTAGGATTGTCTTGGCAATGCGGGCTCTTTTTTGGTTCCATATGAACTTTAAAGCAGTTTTTTTTCCAATTCTGTGAAGAAACTCATTGGTAGCTTGATGGGGATGGCATTGAATCTATAAATTACCTTGGGCAGTATGGCCATTTTCACGATATTGATTCTTCCTATCCATGAGCATGGTATGTTCTTCCATTTGTTTGTGTCCTCTTTTATTTTACTGAGCAGTGGTTTGTAGTTCTCCTTAAAGAGGTCCTTTACATCCCTAGTAAGTTGGATTCCTAGGTATTTCATTCTCTTTGAAGCAATTGTGAATGGAAGTTCGTTCATGATTTGGCTCTCTGTTTGTTTGATACTGGTGTATAAGAATGCTTGTGATTTTTACACATTAATTTTGTATCCTGAGACTTCGCTGAAGTCTCTTATCAGCTTAAGGAGATTTTGGGCTGAGACAATGGGGTTTTCTAAATATACAATCATGTCATCTGCAAACAGGGACAATTTGACTTCTTCTTTTCCTATCTGAATACCCTTGATTTCTTTCTCTTGCCTGATTGCCCTAGCCAGAACTTCCAACACTATGTTGAATAGGAGTGGTGATATAGGACATCCCTATCTTGTGCCAATTTTCAAAGGGAATTTTTCCAGTTTTTGCCCATTCAGTATGATATTGGCTGTGGGTTTGTCATAAATAGTTATTATTATATTCAGATACATTCCATCAATACCAAATTTATTGAGTGTTTTTAGCATGAAGGGCTGTAGAATTTTGTCAAAGGCCTTTTCTGCATCTATTGAGATAATTATGTGGTTCTTGTCTTTGGTTCTGTTTATATGCTGGACTACGTTTATTGACTTGCGTATGTTGAACTAGCCTTGCATCCCAGGGATGAAGCCCACTTGATCATGGTGGATAACTTTTTTTGACGTGCTGCTGGATCTGGTTTGCCAATATTTTATTGAGGATTTTTGCATCGATGTTCATCAGGGATATTGGTCTAAAATTCTCTTTTTTTGTTGTGTCTCTTCCAGGCTTTGGCATCAGGATGATGTTGGCCTCATAAAATGAGTTAGGGAGGATTCCCTCTTTTTCTATTGATTGGAATAGTTTCAAAAGGAATGGTACCAGCTCCTCCTTGTACCTCTGGTAGAATTCAGCTGTGAATCCATCTGGTCCTGGACTTTTTTTGGTTGGTAGACTATTAATTAATGCCTCAATTTCAGAGACTGCTATTGGTCTGTTCAGGGATTTAACTTCTTCCTGGTTTAGTCTTGGGAGAGTGTAAGTGTCCAGGAAATTATCCATTTCTTCTAGATTTTCTAGTTTATTTGTGTAGAGGTGTTATAGTATTCTCTGATGGTTCTTTGTATTTCTGTGGGGTCAGTGGTGATATCCCCTTTATCATTTTTTATTGCTTCTGTTTGATTCTTCTCTCTTTTCTTCTTTATTAGTCTTGCTAGTGGTCTATCAATTTTGTTGATCTTTTCAAAAAACCAACTCCTGGATTCATTGATTTTTTGGAGGGTTTTTTGTGTCTCTATCTCCTTCAGTTCTGCTCTGATCTTAGTTATTTCTTGCCTTCTGCTAGCTTTTGAATGTGTTTGTTCTTGCTTCTCTAGTTCATTTAATTGTGATGTTAGAGTGTCAATTTTAGATCTTTTCAATTTTCTCTTGTAGGCAATTAGTGCTATAAATTTCTCACTACACACTGCTTTAAATGTGTCCCAGAGATTCTGGTATGTTGTATCTTTGTTCTCATTGGTTTCAAAGAACATCTTTATTTCTGCCTTCATTTCGTTATGTACCCAGGAGTCATTCAGGAGCAAGTTATTCAGTTTCCATGTAGTTGAGCGGTTTTGATTGAGTTTCTTAGTCCTGAGTTCTAGTTTGATTGCACTGTGGTCTGAGAGACAGTTTGTTGTAATTTCTGGTCTTTTACATTTGCTGAGGAGTGCTTTACTTCCAATTATGTGGTCAATTTTGGAATAAGTGTAATGCAGTGCTGAGTAGAATGTATATTCTGTTGATTTGGGGTGGAGAGTTCTGTAGATGTCTATTAGGTCTGCTTGCTGCAGAGATGAGTTCAATTCCTGGATATCCTTGTTTACTTTCTGTCTCGTTGATCTGTCTAATGTTGACAGTGGGGTGTTGAAGTCTCCCTTTATTATTGTATGGGAGTCTAAGTCTCTTTGTAAGTCTCTAAGGACTTGCTTTATGAATCTGGGTGCTCCTGTATTGGGTGCATATCTATTTAGGATAGTTAGCTCTTCCTGTTGAATTGATCCCTTTACCATTATGTAATGGCCTTCTTTGTCTCTTTTGATCTTTGATGGTTTAAAGTCTGTTTTATCAGAGACTAGTATTGCAACCCCCGCTTTTTTGTGTTCTCCATTTGCTTGGTAGATCTTCCTCCATCCCTTTATTTTGAGCCTATGTATGTCTCTGCGTGTGAGATGGGTCTCCTGAATACAGCAGACTGATGGGTCTTGACTCTTTATCCAGTTTGCCAGTCTGTGTCTTTTAATTGGAGCATTTAGTCCATTTACATTTAAGGTTAAGATTGTTATGTGTGAACTTGATCCTGCCATTATGATATTAACTGGTTATTTTGCTCGTTAGTTGATGCAGTTTCTTCCTAGCCTTGATGGTCTTTACATTTTGGCATGTTTTTGCAATGGCTGGTACCGGTTGTTCCTTTCCATGGTTTGTGCTTCCTTCAGGGTCTCTTGTAAGGCAGGCCTAGTGGTGACAAAATCTCTAAGCATTTGCTTATCTGTAAAGGATTTTATTTCTCCTTCACTTATGAAACTTAGTTTGGCTGGATATAAAATTCTGGGTTTAAAATTCTTTTCTTTAAGAATGTTGAATATTGGCCCCCACTCTCTTCTGGCTTGAAGAGTTTCTGCCGAGAGATCTGCTGTTAGTCTGATGGGCTTCCCTTTGTGGGTAACCCGACCTTTCTCTCTGGCTGCCCTTAACATTTTTTCCTTCATTTCAACTTTGGTGAATCTGGCAATTATGTGTCTTGGAGTTGCTCTTCTCGAGGAGTATCTTTGTGGCGTTCTCTGTATTTCCTGGATTTGAATGTTGGCCTGCCCTACTAGGTTGGGGAAGTTCTCCTGGATGATGTCCTGCAGAGTGTTTTCCAACTTGGTTCCATTTTCCCCCTCACTTTCAGGCACCCCAATCAGACGTAGATTTGGTCTTTTTACATAATCCCATACTTCTTGAAGGCTTTGTTCATTTCTTTTTCTTCTTTTTTCTTTTGGTTTCTCTTCTCGCTTCATTTCATTCATTTGATCCTCAATCGCTGACATTCTTTCTTCCAGTTGATCGAGTCGGTTACTGAAGCTTGTGCATTTGTCACGTATTTCTCATGTCATGGTTTTCCTCTCTTTCATTTCGTTTATGACCTTCTCTGCATTAATTACTCTAGCCATCAATTCTTCCACTTTTTTTTCAAGATTTTTAGTTTCTTTGCGCTGGGTACGTATTTCCTCCTTTAGCTCTGAGAAATTTGATGGACTGAAGCCTTCTTCTCTCATCTTGTCGAAGTCATTCTCCATCCAGCTTTGATCCGTTGCTGGTGATGAGCTGCGCTCCTTTGCCGGGGGAGATGCGCTCTTATTTTTAGAATTTCCAGCTTTTCTGCCCTGCTTTTTCCCCATCTTTGTGGTGTTATCTGCCTCTGGTCTTTGATGATGGTGACGTACTGATGGGGTTTTGGTGTAGGTGTCCTTCCTGTTTGATAGTTTTCCTTCTAACAGTCAGGACCCTCAGCTGTAGGTCTGTTGGAGATTGCTTGAGGTCCACTCCAGACCCTGTTTGCCTGGGTATCAGCAGCAGAGGCTGCAGAAGATAGAATATTTCTGAACAGCGAGTGTACCTGTCTGATTCTTGCTTTGGAAGCTTCCTCTCAGGGGTGTACTCCACCCTGTGAGGTGTGGGGTGTCAGACTGCCCCTAGTGGGGGATGTCTCCCAGTTAGGCTACTCAGGGGTCAGGGACCCACTTGAGCAGGGAGTCTGTCCCTTCTCAGATCTCAACCTCCGTGTTGGGAGATCCACTGCTCTCTTCAAAGCTATCAGACAGAGTCGTTTGCGTCTGCAGAGCTTTCTGCTGCGTTTGTTATTGTTTACTGTGCCCTGTCCCCAGAGGTGGAGTCTACAGAGACAGGCAGGTTTCCTTGAGCTGCTGTGAGCTCCACCCAGTTCGAGCTTCCCAGGGGCTTTGTTTACCTACTTAAGCCTCAGCAATGGTGGGCGCCCCTCCCCCAGCCTCGCTGCTGCCTTGCTGGACAGACTGCTGTGCTAGCAATGAGGGAGGCTCCGTGGGTGTGGGACCCTCCCGGCCAGGTGTGGGATATGATCTCCTGGTGTGCCTGTTTGCTTAAAGCACAGTATTGGGGTGGGAGTTACCCGATTTTCCAGGTGTTGTGTGTCTCAGTTCCCCTGGCTAGGAAAAGGGATTCCCTTCCCCCTTGGGCTTCCCAGGTGAGGCAATGCCTCACCCTGCTTCAGCTCTCGCTGGTTGGGCTGCAGCAGCTGACCAGCACCGATCGTCTGGCACTCCCCAGTGAGATGAACCCAGTACCTCAGTTGAAAATGCAGAAATCACCGGTCTTCTGTGTCGCTCGCACTGGGAGTTGGAGACTGGAGCTGTTCTTATTCGGCCATCTTGCCACGTGTCGCTTGTTAGTTGATGCAGTTTCTTCCCAGCCTCAACGGTCTTTACATTTTGGCATGTTTTTGCAATGGCTGGTACCGGTTGTTCCTTTCCATGTTTAGTACTTCCTTCAGGGTCTCTTGTAAGGCAGGCCTAGTGGTGACAAAATCTCTAAGCATTTGCTTATCTGTAAAGGATTTTATTTCTCCTTCACTTATGAAACTTAGTTTGGCTGGATATGAAATTCTGGGTTGAAAATTCTTTTCTTCAAGAATGTTGAATATTGGCCCTCACTCTCTTCTGGCTTGTAGAGTTTCTGTCGAGAGATCTGCTGTTAGTCTAATGGGCTTCCCTTTGTGGGTAACCCGACCTTTCTCTCTGGCTGCCCTTAACATTTTTTCCTCCATTTCAACTTTGGTGAATCTGGCAATTATGTGTCTTGGAGTTGCTCTTCTCGAGGAGTATCTTTGTGGCATTCTCTGTATTTCCTGAATTTGAATGTTGGCCTGTCCTACTAGGTTGGGGAAGTTCTCCTGGATGACGTCTTGCAGAGTGTTTTCCAACTTGGTTCCATTTTTCCCCTCACTTTCAGGCACCCCAATGAGAAGTAGATTTGGTCTTTTTACATAATCACATACTTCTTGCAGGCTTTGTTCATTTCTTTTTCTTCTTTTTGCTTTAGGTTTCTCTTCTCTCTTCATTTCATTCATTTGATCCTCAATCGCTGATACTCTTTCTTCCAGTTGATCGAGTCGGTTACTGAAGCTTGTGCATTTGTCACGTATTTCTCATGTCATGGTTTTCATCTCTGTCCATTCTTTTATGGCCTTCTCTGCATTAATTATTCTAGTTTTCAATTCTTCGAGTTTTTTTCAAGATTTTTAGTTTCTCTGAGCTGGGTACGTAATTCCTCCTTTAGCTCTGAGAAGTTTGATGGACTGGAGCCTTGTTCTCTCATCTCGTCAAAGCCATTCTCCATCCAGCTTTGATCCATTGCTGGCGATCAGCTGTGTTCCTTGCAGGGGGCGATGCGCTCTTATTTTTTGAATTTTAAGCTTTTCTGCCCTGCTTTTTCCCCATCTTTGTGTTTTTATCTGCCTCTGGTCTTTGATGATGGTGACGTACTGATGAGGTTTTGGTGTGGGTGTCCTTCCTGTTTGTTAGTTTTCCTTCTAACAGTCAGGACCCTCAGCTGTAGGTCTGTTGGAGATTTCTTGAGGTCCACTCCAGACCCTGTTTGCCTGGGTATCAGCAGCAGAGGCTGCAGAAGATAGAATATTTCTGAACAGCAAGTGTACCTGTCTGATTCTTGCTATGGAAGCTTCCTCTCAGGGGTGTACTCCACTGTGTGAGGTGTGTCGGTCTGCCTCTAGGAGGGGATATCTCCCAGTTAGGCTACTCACGGGTCAGGGGCCCACTTGAGCAGGTAGTCTGTCTGTTCTCAGATCTAAACCTCCGTGTTGGGAGATCCACTGCTCACTTCAAAGCTGTCAGACAGAGTCGTTTGCGTCTGCAGAGGTTTCAGTTGCTTTTTGTTGTTGTTGTTGTTGTTTAGCTGTGCCCTGTCCCCAGAGGTGGAGTCTACAGAGACAGGCAGGACTCCTTGAGCTGCTGTGAGCTCCACCCATTTTGAGCTTCCCAGCGGCTTTGTTTATCTACTTAAGCCTCAGCAATGGTGGGCGCCCCTCCCCCAGCCTGGCTGCTGCCTTGCCGCGAGATCACAGACTGCTGTGCTAGCAATGAGGGAGGCTCCGTGGGCGTGGGACCCACCCGCCAGTTGTGGGATATAGTCTTCTGGTGTGCCTGTTTGCTAAGATCCTTGGTAGAGCGCAGTATTGGGGTGAGAGTTACCCGATATTCCAGGTGTTGTGTGTCTCAGTTCCCCTGGCTAGGAAAAGGGATTCCCTTCCCCCTTGGGCTTCCCAGGTGAGGCAATGCCTAGCACTGCTTCAGCTCCCGCTGGTCAGGCTGCAGCAGCTGACCAGCACAGATTGTCAGGCACTCCCCAGTGAGATAAACCCAGTACCTCAGTTGAAAATACAGAAATCACCTGTCTTCTGTGTCGCTAGCACTGGGAGTTGGAGACTGGAGCTGTTCCTATTCGGCCATATTGCTCTGCCCCTTAGAATATATTGCATTCTTATGTGGCAGTCTCTGCCCTCAAGGGGTTCACAGTCTTTTCATTACTGTACATTTGTGTATAATACAATTTCTTGCCTGTGTATTGTACATCAGCATTCAATGCTTGTTTAGCACATTGTAAAAATCTCTTATGGGGATATGAGTGGAACAAAAGTGTCATTGGTTATTTTTATCTTGTTATGATGCAGTTGTATATGCCTTGGTAACTCAGTGATTCTTCTAGACCATTGCAAACTATCGTTCTGGACATTCAAGGACTCCCTGGAGAATTATTTTCCTGACAAACCATGGAGGAACCTATGTATTCCTCTTATCTGATCTCTAAATTGGAATTCCGGCATAAGAACTTCTTTGTTGAAAAAAACTACTCTAAAAATCTCTGAAGCCCACTGATACAGATCCTGTTTCCCCAGATTATTATAGTAGTTTGTGTGGAACCCATTTAAAAATATATTTTTCAAAAACAGATAAGAATCATTTCCTATGTGCCTAGAAGATTTATAATTTTATTGTAGAAAAGACATTATTATTTTTCTAATAACTAAATGCTATGAATTATGTGAAAGAAGTAAGAGAAAAGATCCTGATTTTAGAGGCATATATTCCAAAGAGACAAGTTGCATAACTTTTGCACCTATGAAGTTCTAATACACATCTCTAAAACAAGTGTCAGCAATTCTTTTCTGTAAAGAATTAGAAAGTAAATATTTTAGTCTTTGTGACCTGTATAGTCTCTGCCACAACTACTCAACTCTGCCGTAGTAGCCTGAAAGCAAAGTGGTCATTAGACAGTAGGAATTGGGCATGGCTGAAATTGGTCGGCAGGCAGTAGTCTGCCAGTCCCTGTTCTAAAAGATCAATGTTAATGTTAATGAACATATATAAGACAGATTAGAAACATGCAGCCGTATTTAGTAATAATATCTTTTTCCCCCAAAAAAACACCAAAAGACAGAAATGCTAGAAGATTTTAGCAATTACACCTAGAATTTTAGAGAATATTTCACTGTTATATTTGGTTATCTTGTGATTTTAAGTTATATGCTTTTATGATTTCAAAGATATTTGTCCATATCTGTATAATACTTTGCATATTAATTACAAATTTGAGGATTTTTGAATTAGTTTTGAAATCCATTTTCATTTCTTCCTTAGCTATCACTGATAAATTTTGTCTGCACTGACATTATGCCCAGAGTTTACTTGAGTGATTATCAACATATATTCTATAATTTTCTGGTCACAGATAAAACTATTTTCTAGAAAGTAGTTCTTATAATTTGGTTCAAATGTATTGTGATTATTGTAATGTCTTTATTTCATTTAAGATGATGGACAGAGAGGTAGTAATTATTTTTACATAGACGTCCAATTTTCTTGTTTTTTAAATGTTAAATTTACAAGGTCAAAGGAAACTCATTTTCCTCTTCAATGTTTTACTTTATTTACTATCAGCAATACATATTTCCTGTGACTTCAAGTATTTTTAATGAGTAGTTGCAACATCTCAAAAACATATTATCATGACCATAGTAGAGGACTTAAAAGCTTATTGATGATTACAGGAGCTAAAATGTTACTTTCGGGTATATTTCAGAATTACCAGTGAAAAGTATAACAAAGAGCAAAATTCCTAATACCCTCTTCATTTACTAGAAGGCGTTAGATAGTGCTTAGAATATTAAAGAAGATACGTACTCACAACATTTTAAAATTACTATTCTTTCTGTAATAACATTAACTCCAAATGAACTATTTTCATGTACCAATAAAAAGAGCACATGCCATTGCCCTTCTCATTAAATAGTATAAGCAGTGATGCCTTTACTCAATGCCATACAGAGGACACCACGGATATAGGTTGGTACTAGTTATTGTGGCTTTTGCCATTTGCTTTTAATGGCATTGCTTAGGGACTGCTCTCCTGTTCGCAGTCTCTAAGAAAGTTATTAAGTTGGTACAAGTTATTGCAATTTATTGTGCAAAAACCACAACAACAAATGGCATTAAAAGTAATGGCAAAAACCACAATAACTTTTACACCAGCCTAATAACTTTCTTAGAGACTGTGAAATGGGGAGTTGTAGGCTATATACAGCTTAAAGATGGATTTAGTTTGGCTTGCCTGATGTTTTATTGACCTGTTATGACTTAAAATCAGATGATTTGAAAAGCAGATGATTTAAAAGGTGAATCTGATACAAAAGACTTGAATTTCGGCATGGCCACGATGAGAATGATACAAGTTTCTGTTTCTTTCACAGTCTCTGCCATTCACACATTGCATACCCTCACTCTAAATTCTATTCCTTGCAATTCATTAAGTCTTCGACCTGATCCTATAGGCATACATGTGCTCAGTCCCTCATCCAGGTCCAAAGCCGTGATGATCTGGTTAATTCTGCATCAGCTGCTTCCTTACTCATACCCAGTAGCCCTCACTGATCTATTTGTTGGGCTGCTCTCATTGAATGCTTACTATTGGTTGTCATGGTGTAAAGATGCTCTTCCCAAGGCCATGAGAGAAACATTGTCATTACTCAAAATTTACAGAGGTAGACTGAGTTCCTTGGTGACCAAGCAACTTGCCTAAGGTCACCTAGGGAATAAGAGGGGCTGCCATTCCAGGCTGGAGGCCACAGTAATAATAATCTTAGCCAAAATGGGAAATAAGAGTTTCTGGTTTTCAGTTATTTGTTATCAGAAAGCTACCTTCTTAAGTTCCTAAATCTATGCAATTTTATTTCTGTTAACACTGATTCCATAGGGAATATTGTTTGTAGAACTCTTATTTTAATCGAAGTAATGTAAACACATAGTTTAGAAATAATATTTCTAGTCCATACCACTCTGTGGAAATTGCCTCTGATATTTACCTATAGGTTTCTAAATAATATATTTTCATTTTTTCATTTATGGATTTTACCCACTGACTTACTGTTCTGGTGGTTGAGGATTTAAGCTCTTACTGCAACTCAATCTCATTTCTTTCTTCCAGTTTCCCAATATAATTCTATCATATTTTAGATTACAATGATTGTATTTTTATGAAAATAACTGTTGTTCACTAATAACTTACTGGACTAGTGTCACATTTTCATTTCTCTAACAATACTTTCCTTCCACATCCTTGTGGGTAATAGTGTGTGTTACTTATTTGTTTAGTTTTCTATTTATTTAGTTTCCTATAAATTTCCCTTCTGTTCCCTTCACTTCCCTTCTCTTCTTTTCTCTTTTTCTCTTTTCTGGGGCAGGGTCTCCCCATGTTGCCCAGGCTGGACTTGAACTCCTGGGCTCAAGTGATCCTCCTGCTATAGCTTCTGGAGTAGCTGGGGTTACATACAGACACATACCACTGTGCCCATGTGTATTTGCCTTTTTTTTTTTTTTTTTAATGCTCCACCAAATCTTTAAACATTGATGAACTTTTAGCAAATGCTTAAACCCACAAAATAACCTCTCATCCCAACTTCTTCCCCACTGCAGAACTCTTCTCTGCAGTTGTCTTCTTGGTTTTCTAATCCAGACTGGTTGCTCTGTAGTTTGGTGCAGAGTTCTCAAACTCAATACAATTGACCATTGAGCAGTGTGGGGGTTAGTGGAACCGATTTCCCGTGCCGTAAAAAAACTCACGTATAACTTTTGACTCCCTAAATACTTAACTACTAATAACGTATTGTTGACTAGAAACCTTACAGTGAACATAAACAGTATAGTAAACTAACACAAATCTATGTTATAGGTATTATATACTATACTCTTACAAAAAAGTAAGCTAGAGAAAAGAAAATGTTATTGATAATATCATAAGGAAGAGAAAATATATTTACTATTCATTAGGTGGAAGTGGATTATTAGAAAGATCTTCATCCTTGTTGTCCTCAAGTTGTGTAGGCTGAGGGGGAGAAAAGAGAGGAGTTAGTCTCACTGTCTCAGGGGTGGCAGAGGTAGAAGAAAACCCTCATGCAAGTTCAAGGGTCAACTGTACTTTTTGCATCCAGAAAAGGTTTTGCATCTTTAACCTGGATTCAATGTCTTCCCCTTTCTTGGTTTATTCCCTCATTTTCCTGAAGTAAACATCATTGAACCTTCCTAGAAAAGTGTGTATGGCAATTTTTTTTGAGTTATTCAATGTTTGAAAATGCATCTTTCTTTATGCTCACACTTACCCTTCAGTCTGGGTCGAGTTCTATGTTGGAAAGTGTGCTCTTAGAATTTTGAAATTGTCCCTGCTGTCTTCTATTGTTTAATGTTGCTCTTAGTCATCCAGTGCTTTTATAATGCCTGTTTCTTTGCATATGACTCCCTATTCCCCCAGCTCTGCTTTTAGATTTTTGGATCTTTCACCCTGTTCTGAAATTTAATAGAGTGTGTTTATATGGGTCTTTTATCTGTCAAAGAGGTAGACAATGGGTCTTTCAATATGAGGACTTTTATGTTTTAGCCCTGGAAAATTTCTCTTGATTTTGTTTTTGATAACTGTTTTCCTATGATTTTTTTTTTTCTATTCTGGAACTCTTACTTAGATTTTACCCCCCTTGGTGTAATTTTCTAATTTTCCTCACTTTTCTCTCTTATTTTTCAGTGATTGTCTTGATCAAGTGTCTCAATCTTTCTATCAAAATCCTTGTTTTGTCATATTTTTAAAAACCATTGTTCTTTCTTGTATAGTGCTTTTTCCCCCATCCATCCCTATTCTGGTTTCATGGGCATGATATATTTTCTTACTTTTCCAAGGATATTATTATTATAGGCTTCTCTCCCTCTCTCTTTTCTAAATAAAAATAGAGATGGGATCTCACTCTGTTGGTCAGGCTGATTTTTAACTCCCGGCCTCAAATGATTCTCCTACTTTGACCTCCCAAAGTGCTGGGATAACAAGCATGAACGACTATACCCAGGTGGCTCCTCTGTTTTTGAAATTTTCATCTCCTTCATTCATAGTCATCATGTCTTTCAGGTCCCCCCCCCCTTTTTTTTTCTGTCTCTCTCTTTATTCTGGCCTTTCTCCCTCAAGTTGAATCATTTTCTTAAATATCTTTTTGGCCTCCCTCCCTCAAGTTGAATCCTTTTCTTAGATGTTAGTTAAGGAGCACTGAGGCTCCTTAACTGCCCACTCATAATTAATAGCAAAATACTAAAAAGCGTGTTGGATGATCTGCAACTGGAGGTAAGGTATTTTGCCTGGTGAGTTTCATTGCACCAAGATCAAGTAGCTTGCCAACCTTGAGGACCACCATATATGTGAGGTAGTTCCGTTTCTTCAAAAAAGGATTATACAGTCTTCTGCACACAGTCATAGTTGTTCTGGAAGCAGGACTGGGGAAAAAGGATGAGAACCCAGTATTCATTATGGAAATATTCTTTCAAGCCCCTTGTTTTTACCTTGCCACCTCATTCCAGTCTTGACTATTACCTGGAGTCCCTGGACACAAAGAATAAACTTCTGATCTCCTGGGAGGGCTGTGGGGATCAGATGCGGACAGAGAAACCTTTCTCTAGCCAGGTACAAGGCTGAATATGTAGTTGGTAGATTCAGACACTTTCCTTTTCACAGCGATGAAACTCAGATATCAGTTGTGCTGCCATATCAGTAATTATGGTAATTAAGGTAGAACCAATATTAGAGCATAAATATTAGAATTTATTGTTGTATAATCATGACTTTTGTGTAGAATCATTTAACTATAGCTATGTCTTTGGAAAACTTCTTAAGTTCATTTTTTGTAATCAACGCAAAAGAGAAGTACAACACTAACAGGATAGTGGATGATGACTCTGCTGTACTTACCAATAAGTTTTTGAATAGTTTTACAATTGCCTGTGTTTTATTTATTTTACTTTGCTTTTTCTGGAAACAGAATGATTATAAATTTTGACCAAATTAGTTAAACTATTATATTCTGAATAATTAAAATGAAACTACTAACAGAAACAAACCTGTCAATTGTACTCTTGGGGTGGAAAATAATTTCATGTCCTTGAAATATTCACCACGTGGAAATAAATTAATACTTTATACTACTCACATAAGACACAAACAAGTTATGCCTCCTACAATTATTTCAAGGTTTTTCTGTTAATAAGCTATCTCCAGTTTCATAATGAAAATGCAAGAATTCGATTCCTCATTCCTACTAGGCATTGACAAGCCTCCCTTTAGACACCACCACCCACAACCATGCTCTCCAAGAACTTGCTAATTGCATCTGAATTACGTTAAGAGTGGGAATCACAAATAAGAATAAAAAGTTTCTTTTGTTACGCATTTTTTTTCAAAAGAAAGAGGTATAATTCTAAATCTTTTCATAACAATGGTAAGAATAAAATTACTTTCAAAATGAATTCAAATTAATGAAATTAAAACTACGAAAATTGTTTACCAAAAGGCATAAAAATTTATTTCAGTAGAAATATTAGGAAGATCTAACTTTACAAGGCAAAATAATGTGTGCCAAATATATTCATTTTCTTTTTTCTTATTATTATACTTTAAGTTCTATGGTACATATGCAAAATGTGCAGATTTGTTACATAGATAAACCTGGGCCATGTTGGTGTGCTGCACCCATTAACTCGTCATTTACATTAGGTATTTCTCTTAATGGGATCCCTCTCCCCTCCCCCTACCCCAAAACAGGCCCCAGTGTGTGATGTTCCCTGCCCTGTGTTCAGGTGTTCTCATTGTTCAATTCCCACCTATGAGTGAGAACATGCGGTGTTTGGTTTTCTGTGCTTGCAATAGTTTGCTCAGATGTTGGTTTCCAGCTTCATCCACTTCCCTACAAAGGACATGAATATTTGGAAGCGAGTTGAGGACTATGATGAAAAAGTAAATATCGTCAGATAAAAACTGGAAAGAAGCTTTCTGAGAAACTGCTTTGGGATGTGTGAATTCATCTCACTAAAGAACACGATCTTTTCATGGAGCAGTTTGGTAGCCCTGGTTTTGTGGAATCTGCAGTAGGATAGTTTGGATCACATTGAAGCCCATGGTGACAAAGGAAATTTCCTCAGATAAAAACTGGAAAGAAACTTTCTGAGAAACTTCATTGTGATGTGTGCATTCATCTCACAGAGCAACAACTTTCTTTTCATTGAGCAGTTTGCTAACACTCTCTTCGTGAAATCTACAAAGGGATATTTGGGAGTGAGTTGAGTCCTATAGAGACAAATGAAATATCCTCAGCTGGAAACCAAAAAGAAGCTTTCTGAGAAACTCCTTTGGGATGTGTAAATTCATCTCAAACAGTTACACCTTTCTTTTAAGGTAGTAGTTTGTTAACACTATTTCTGTGGAATCTGCAAGGGGTTATTTGGGAGCGCATTGAAGCCTATGGCGAGAAAGGACATATCCTCAGATAAAACGATAAAAGAAGCTTTCTTACAAACTGCATTGTTACGTGTGAATTCATCTCACAGATTTACCTCTTTCTTTTCATTGAGCAGTTTGCTAACACTGTTTTCATGGAATCTGCAGTAGGATATTTGGGAGTGTGTTGAAGCCTATGGTGACAAAGGAAATATCCTCAGATGTAAATAAGATAGAAACTTTCTGAGAAACTCCTTTGTGATGTGTGAATTCGTATCACAAAGTTACACCATTGTTTTCACTGAGCAGTCGGCTAACACTGTTTTCATGGAATCTGCAATAGAATATTTGAGAGTGAGTTGAAGCCTATGGTGACAAAGGAAATATCCTCAGATAAAAACAAAGAGGAAGCTTTCTGAGAAAATGCTTTCTTAGGCGTGAATTCATCTCACAGTGTTACAACATTGTTTTCATTGGGAAGTTTGCTAACACGTTTTTCGTGGAATCTGCAATGGGATATTCGGGATCGCACTGAGGCCTATGGTGAAAAAGGAAATAGTCTCAGATAAAAATTACCGAGAAGGTTTCTGAGAAACCACTTTGTGATGGGTGAATTCATCTCACACAGTTATATAATTCTCTCCTTGGATCAATTTGGTAGCCCTGTTTTGGGGGAATCTGAGAAGGGATATTTTGGATCGCATTGAAGCCTATGGTGACAAAGGAAATTTCCTCAGATAAAAACCAGGAAGAAACTTTCTGAGAAACTTCATTTTGATGTGTGTATTCACCTCAGACAGTAACACCTTTCTTTTCATGGACCAGTTTGCTAACCCTCTCTTCAAGAAGTATTCAAAGGGATATTTGGGAGCAAGTTGAGGCCTTTGGTAATGAAGGAAATATCCTCAGATGAAAACTGGAAAGAAGCTTTCTGAGAAACTGCTTTGTGATGTGTGAATTCATCTCACAGAGTTACACCACTGTTTCCATAGAGCAGTTTGGTAGCACTGTTTTTGGGGAATCTGAGAAGGGACATTTTGGATTGCATTGAAACCTATGGTGACAAAGGAAATATCCTCAGATGATAACTAGAAGAAAGCTTTCTGAGAAAGTTTTTTGTGATGTGTGAATTCATCTCACACAGTTACACATTTCTTTTCATGAAACTGTTTGCTAACACTGTTTTCATGAAATCTGCAAAGGGATATTTAGGAGCGTATTGAGGCCTATAGTGACAGAGGAAATATCCTCAGATGGAAACCAAAAAGATGCTTTCAGAGAAACTCCTTTGTGATGTGTTAATTCATCTCACAGAGTTACATGATTCTTTTCATTGAGCCAATTTGTAGCACTGTTTTTGGGTAATCTAAGAAAGCATATTTTGGATCACATTGAAGCCTACAGTGACAAAGGAAATACCTCAGAGAAAAACAAAAAGAAGCTTTCTGAGAAGGTTGTTTGTGATGTGTGTATTCACCTGACAGAGTTACACATTGCTTTTCATGGAGCAGTTTGCTAACACCGTTTTTGTGTAATCTGCAATAGGATATTTGGGCGCACATTGAAGTCTTTGATGACAAGGGAAGTATCCTCAGATAAAAACCTAAAAGAAGTTTTCTGAGAAACTGCTTTGTGTTGTGTGAATCCATCTCCCAGAGTTACACCTTTCTTTTCATGGAGCAGTTTGCTCACACTCTTTTCGTGGAATCTGCAAAGGTATATTCACAAGCCCCTTGAGGCCTATTCAGGTGGAAAAGGAAATATCCTCAGATAAAAACTAGATAGTAGTTGTCTGAGAAACTGCCTTGTGAAGTGTGAATTCATCTCACAGAGTTAAACTAGTCTTTTTATGGAGCAGTTTCTTGTTTGGGGTATCTGAGAAGGGATATTTTGGATCGCTTTGAAGACTATAGTAACAAAGGAGTAGAAAGAAGCCTTCTGAGAAACTGCTTTGTGTTGTGTGAATTCATCTCACAGAGTTACATGATTCTTTTCATGGATCAGTTTGGTACCACCGTTTTTGGGGAATCTGAGAAGGGATATTTTAGATTGCTTTGAAGTCTACCATGACAAAAGAAATAGCCTCAGATAAAAACTAGAAGGAAGCTTTCTGAGAAATTGCTTTGTGATGTGTGCATTCGTCGCACAGATTTAAATGTTTCTGTTATGGGAGCAATTTGGCATCAATGTTTTAGTGGAATCTGAGAAAGGATATTTGGGAGCACATTGAAGACTATGGTGGCAAAGGATATATCCTCAGATGAAAACCAAAAGGAAGCTTCCTGAGAAACAGCTTTGTGATGCGTGAATTCATCTCACACAGTGAAACAATTCATTTCATGGAGCAGTTTCGTAGCACTGTTTTTGGGGAAACTGAGAAAGGATGCTTTGATCACATTGAAGCCTATGGTGACAAAGGAACTATCCTCCGATTAAAACTAGAAAGAAGCTTTCTGAGAAACTGCTTTGTGATGTGTGCATTTGGCTGACACGATTCTCTTGGAATCTGTAAAGGTATATTTAGGAGCACATTGAAGCCTATGGTGAAAAAGGGAATATCCTCAGTAAAAACCAAAAAGAAGCTTTCTGCGAAACAGCTTTATGATGTGTGAATTCATGTCTCAGAGATAAACGTTTCTTTTCATTGAGCAATTTGGTAGCACTGTTTTTGCGGAATCTGAGAAGGCATATTTTGCATTGGATTGAAGCCTAGGGTTACAAAGGAAATCTCCGATAAAAACTAGAAGGAAGCTTTCTGAGAAACTGCTTTGTGATGTGTGCATTCATCTCATTGGGTTAAACCTTTCTGTCAGGGTAGCAGTTTACCATCAATGTTTTTGTGGAATCTGAGAAAGGATAGTTGCGTGCGCATTGAACCTATGGTGGAAGAGGAAATATACTCAGATAAAAACTACAAGGAAGCGTTCTGAGAAATTTCCTGGGGAGAGGTGAATTCATCTCACAGGGTGACACCTTTCTTTTCGTTGGGTAGTTTCATAGCCCTGTTTGTGTGGAATCTGCAATAGAATATTTTGGATCACCTTGAAGCCTATGATGACCAAGGAAATATCCTCAGATAAACACTAGAAAGAAGCTTTCTGAGAAACTGCTTTGTGACGTGTGAATTCATCTCACAGAGTTATACTGTTCTTTTCATTGAGCAGTTATGTAGCACTCTTTTTGGAAATCTGAGCAGGGATATTTTGGATTGCATTGAAGCCTATGGTGAGAAAGGCAATATCCTCAGACAAAAACTAGAAAAGAGCTTTCTGAGAATGTTACTGGTGACGTGTGAATTCATCTCACAGAGTTACACTTTCTTCTTGTGGAATAGTTTGCTATCACTGTTTTCATGGAATCTGCAAAGGGACATTCGTGAGCACCCTTAGGCCTGTGATGAAAAAGGAAATATCCTTAGATAAAAACTAGAAAGAAGCTTTCGGATAAACTGCTTTGTGTTCTGTGAATTTATCTCACAGAATTACACCTTTGTCTTCATGAAGCCATTTGCTAACACTGTTCTCGTGGACTCTGCAAAGTGATATTTGGGAGCGTATTGAGGGCTTTGGTGAAAAATGAAATATCCTCAGATAAAAACTGGAAAGAAGTGTTCTGAGAAACTGCATGTGATGGGTGAATGCAACTCACAGAGTTACACTTTTCTTTTCATTGATCAGTTTGTTAACACTGTTTTCTTGAAATCTGCTATGGGATGTTTCTTAGTGCAATGAAGCTTATGGTGACAAAGGAAATATCCTCATATAAAAATGAGAAAGAAGTTTCCTGAGAAATTGCTTTCTGATATGTGAATTCATCTCCCAGAGAACATCATTATTTCATGGAATCATTTGCTGGCACTGTTTCTGTGAATTCTGAGAACTGATATTTTGGATGGGTTTGAAGAGTGTAAGGAGAAAGGAAATATCCACAGAGAAAAACCGGAATGAAGCTTTCTGAAAACTGCTTTGTGATGTGTGAATTCAACCCATTGAGTTACACCTGTATTTCATGGAGCCATTTGCTGCCCTGTTTTTGTGGAATCTGAGAACTGATATTTCGGATGGCTTTGAAGACCATATGGCCAAAGGAAATATCTTCAGATAAAAACCAGAATGAAGCTTTCTGAGAAACTGCTTTGTGATGTGTGAATTCATCTCACAGAGTCACACGTGTATTTTGTGGAGTCGTTTGCTAGCACTGTTTTTGTGGAATCAGGGAAGTGACATTTTTGATCACTGTGAAGACACCTCGGACAAAAGAAATATCCTCAGGTAAAAATCAGAAAGAAACTTTCTGAGAAACTGCTTTATGATGTGTGAATTCATTTCACAAAGTTATACCACATTTTCATGGAGGAGTTTGCTAGCAATATTCTTGAGGAATCTCAGCAGTGATATTTTGGATATCATTAATTCCTACGGTGAAAAATGAAACATCCTCAGATAAAAACTGGAAAGAAACCCTCTCAGAAACTGCCTTGTGGTATGTGAATTCATCTCACAGAATGACACTATTGCTTATTGTGGAGAAGTTTGCTAACATTGTTTTCACAGAATCTGCATTGAGATAGATGGCAGTGCATTGAGAACTGAAATATCCTCAGATGAAAACGAGACAGAAGCTTCCTGAGAAATTGCTTTCTGATATGTGAAATTCATCTCCCAGAGTTACAACACTATTTTGTGGAGCCGTTTGCTAGCACTGTTTTTGTGGATTCTGAAAACTGATATTTCAGATAGGTTTGAAGAGTATAAGAGAAAGGAAATATACTCAGAGAAAAACCGGAGTGAAGCTTTCTGAGAAACTACTTTCTGATGAGTGAATTCATTTCACAGTGTTACACCACCGTTTCATGGAGGAGTTTGCTAGTACTGATTTTGTGGAATGTCAGAAGTGATATCTTGGATGTCGTTGAATCTCATGGCGGATCATGAAATATCCTAGGACAAAAGCTGCAGAGAAGCCTTCTCAGAAACTGCTTTGTGTGGCTGAATTCAGCTGACACAGTCACATCATTGTTTTCAGTGAGAAGCTTGCTAAGAGTGTTTTCGCAGAATCTGCAATGAGACACATGGGGGCTCTTTGAGACCACAGATATCCTCAGCTCAAACAAGAAAGAAGCTTTCCGAGAAACTGGTTTGTGATGTGTGAATTCAACTCACTGAGTTACACCTGTATGTCGTGGAGCCATTTGCTTCCCTGTGCTTGTGGAATCTGAGAACTGATATTTCGGATGGCTTTGAAGACCATACGGCCAAAGGAAATAACCTCAGATAAGAACCAAAATGAAGCTTTCTGATAATCTACTTTGTGATGTGTGAATTCATCGCACAGAGTTACGCATGTTTTTCCTGGAGTCGTTTGCTAGCATTGTTTTTGTGGAATCGAGAAGTGATATTTTGGATCACTATGAAGACCCCTCAGACAAAGGAAATATCCTCTGATAAAAACCAGAAAGAAACTTTCTGAAAAACTGCTTTATGATGCGTGAATTCATCTCACAAAGTTACACCACACTTTTCATGGAGGAGTTTGTGAGCACTATTTTTGAGAAATCTCAGCAGGGATGTTTTGGCTATCATTGAATCCCATGGTGAAAAATGAAACATCCTCAGGTAAAAGCTGGAGAAAATCCTTCTCAGAAACTGCCTTGTGGTGTGTGAATTCATCTCACAGTGTGACACTATTGCTTTCATGGAGAAGTTTGCTAACACTGTTTTCACAGAATCTACAATGAGATAGGTGGGAGTGCATTGAGAACTGAAATATCCTCAGATGAAAATGAGACAGAAGCTTCCTGAGAAATTGCTTTCTGATATGTGAATTCATCTCCCAGAGTTACACGACTATTTGTGGAGTCATTTGCTAGCACTGCTTTTGTGGATTCTGAGAACTGATATTTTGGATATGTTTGAAGAGTTTAAGGACAAAGGAAATACACTCAGAGAAAAACCGGAATGAAGCTTTTTGAGAAACTGCTTTCTGATGTGTGAATTCATTTCACAGTGTTACACTGCTTTTTCATGGAGGAGTTTGCTAGCCGTGATTTTGTGGAATGTGAAGTGATATCTTGGATGTCATTGAATCCCATGGCGGATAATGAAATATCCTCAGAGAAAAACTGCAGAGAAGCCTTCTCAGACACTGCTTTGTGTGGCTGAATTGAGCTCACAGAGTCACATCATTGTTTTCAGTGAGAAGCTTGCTAAGAGTGTTTTCGCAGAATCTGCAATGAGACACATGGGGCGCTTTGAGACCACAAATATCCTCAGCTCAAACAAGAAAGAAACTTTGTGAGAGACTGCTTTGTGATGTGTGAATTCATCTCACAGAGTTACACATGTATTTGGTAGAGTCGTTTGCTAGCACTGTTTTTGTGGAATCTGAGAAGTGATATTTCGGATCGCTATGAAGACCCCTCAGACAAAGGAAATATGCTCAGATAAAAACCAGAAAGAAGCTTTCTGACAAACTGCTTTATGATGCGTGAATTCATCTCACAGAGTTACACTAAACTTTTCATGGAGGATTTTGTGAGCACTATTTTTGAGAAATCTCAGCAGGGATGTTTTGGATATCTTTGAATCCCAAGGTGAAAAAAGAAACATCCTCAGATAAAAGCTGGAGAGAAGCCTTCTCAGAAACTGCCTTGTGGTGTGTGAATTCATCTCACAGTGTGACAATATTGCTTTCATGGAGAAGTTTGCTAACACTGTTTTCACAGAATCTACAATGAGATAGACGGGAGTGCATTGAGAACTGAAATATTCTCAGAGAAAAATGAGACAAAAGCTTCCCGAGAAATTGCTCTATGATATGTGATTTCATCTCTCAGAGTTACCCCACTATTTCATGGAGCTGTTTGCTGGCACTGTTTCTGTGGATTCTGAGAACTGATATTTCAGATGGGTTTGAAGAGTATAAGGACTAAGGAAATATCCTCATAGAAAAACCGGAGTGAAGCTTTCTGAGAAACTGCTTTGTGATGTGTGAATTCATTTTACAGTGTTACACCACTGTTTCATGGAGGAGTTTGCTAGCAGTGATTTTGTGGAATGTCAGAAGTGATATCTTGGATGTCATTGAATCCCATGGCAGATAATGAAATACCCTCGGACAAAAACTGCAGAGAAGCCTTCTCAGAAACTGCTTTGTTTGGCTGAATTTAGCTCACACATTCACATCATTGTTTTCATTGAGAACCTTGCTAAGTGTATTTTCGCAGAATCTGCAATGAGACACACAGGGGCATATTGAGACCACAAATACCCTCAGCTGAAACAAGAAAGAAGTTTTCCGAGAGACTGGTTTGTGATGTGTGAATTCAACGCACTGAGTTACACCTATATTTCATGCTGCAGTTTGCTACCCTGTTTTTGTGGAATCTGAAACTGATATTTCGCATCGCTTTGAAGACTATGCGGCCAAAGGAAATATCCCCAGATGAAAACCAGAATGAAACTTTCTGGGAAACTCTTTTGTGATGTGTGAATTCATCTCAAAGAGTTACACATGTATTTCTTGGAGTCATTTGCTAGCACTGTTTTTGTGGAATCTGAGAAGTGATATTTTGATCGCTGTGAAGACCCCTCAGACAAGGGAAATATCCTCAGATAAAAACCAGAAAGAAGCTTTCTGAGAAACTGCTTTATGATGCGTGAATTCCTTTCACAAAATTACACCTCTCTTTCATGGAGGAGTTTGCTAGAACTGTTCTTGAGGAATCTCAGAAGTGATATTTTGCATATCATTGAATCCCATGTTGAAAAATGAAACATCCTCAGATAAAAGCTGGAGAGCATCCTTCTCAGAAACTGCCTTGTGGTGTGTGAATTCAACTCACAGAGTGACACTGTTGCTTTTGGAGATGTTTGCTAACACTGTTTTCACAGAATCTGCATTGAGAAAGACGGGAGTGCATTGAGAACTGAAATATCCTCAGATAAAATCAAGACAGAAGCTTCCTGAGAAATTGCTTTCTGATATGTGAATTCGTCTCTCAGAGTTACACCACTATTTCATGGAGCCGTTTGCAGGCACTATTTCTGTGGATTCTGAGAACTGATATTTTGGATGGGTTTGAAGAGTATAAGAAGTGAGGAAATATCCTCAGAGAGAAACTGAAGTGAAGCTTTCTGAGAAACTACTTTCTGATGTGTGAATTCATTTCACAGTGTCACACCACTGTTTCATGGAGGAGTTTGCTAGCACTGTTCTTGAGGAATCTCAGTAGTGATATTTTGGATATCATTGAATCCCATGGTGAAAAATGAAACATCCTCAGATAAAAGCTGAAGGTAGCCTTCTCAGAAACTGCCTTGTGGTGTGTGAATTCGTCTCACAGAGTGACACTATTACTTCCATGGAGAAGTTTGCTAACACTGTTTTCACAGAATCTGCATTGAGATAGATGGGAGTGCATTGAGAACTGAAATATTCTCAGCTCAAACAAGAAAGAAGCTTCCTGAGAAATTGCTTTCTGTTATGTGAATTCATCTCTCAGAGTTACACCACTATTTCATGGAGCCGTTTGCTGGCACTGTTTCTGTGGATTCTGAGAACTGATAATTCAGGTGGGTTTGAAGAGTATAAGGAGTGAGGAAATATCCTCAGAGAAAAATCGGAGTGAAGCTTTCTGAGAAACTGCTTTGTGATGTGTGAATTCATTTCACAGTGTTACACCACTGTTTCATGGAGGAGTTTGCTAGCAGTGATTTTGTGGAATGTCAGAAGTGATATCCTGGATGTTGTTGAATCCCATGGCAGATAATGAAATATCCTCGGGCAAAAACTGCAGAGAAGCCTTCTCAGAGACTGCTTTGTATGGCTGAATTCAGCTCACACAGTCTCATCTTTGTTTTCATTGAGAAGCTTGCTAAGAGTATTTTCGCAGAATCTGCAATGAGACACACGGGGACGCTTTGAGTCCACAAATATCCTCAGTTCAAACAATAAAGAAGCTTTCCTAGAGACTCTTTTGTAATGAGTGAATTCAACTCACTGAGTTACACCTATATTTTGTGCAGCCGTTTACTAACCTGTTTTTGTGGAATATGAGAACTGATATTTCACATCGCTTTGAAGACTATACGGCCAAAGGAAATATCCTCAGATAAAAACCAGAATGAAGCTTTTGGGGAAATTCTTTTGTGATGTGTGAATTCATCTCACGAAGTTACACATGTATTTCGTGGAGTCGTTTGCTAGCACTGTTTTTGTGCAATCTGAGAAGTCATATTTTGATTGCTACGAAGACCCCTCAGACAAGGGAAATATCCTCAGATAAAAACCAGAGAGAAGCTTTCTGAGAAACTACTTTATGATGCGTGAATTCATTTCACAAAGTTACAACTGTCTTTCATGGAGGAGTTTGCTAGCACTATTCTTGAGGAATCTCAGCAATGATATTTTGGATATCATTGATCCCATGGTGAAAGATGAAACATCATCAGATAAAAGTTGGAGAGAAGCCTTCTCAGAAACTGCGTTGTGGTGTGTGAATTCATCTCACAGAGTGACACTATTGCTTTCATGAAGAAGTTTGCTAACACTGTTTTCACAGAATCTGCAATGAGATAGACAAGATTGCATTGAGAACTGAAATATCCTCAGATAAAAGCGAGACAGAAGTTTCCTGAGAAATTGCTTTCTGATATGTGAATTCATCTCCCAGAGTTACACCACCATTTCGTGGAGTCATTTGCTGGCACTGTTTTTGTGGATTCTGTGAACTGATATTTCAGATATGTTTAAAGAGTTTAAGGAGAAAGGAAATATCCTCAGAGAAAAATCGGAGTGAAGCTTTCTGAGAAACTGTTTTCTGATGTGAGAATTCATTTCCCAGTGTTATACCACTGTTTCATGGAGGAGTTTGCTAGTACTGATTTTGTGGAATGTCAGAAGTGATATCTTGGATGTCGTTGAATCCCATGGTGGATAATGAAATATCTTCGAACAAAAACTGCAGAGAAGACTTCTCAGAAACTGCTTTGTGTGGCTGAATTCAGCTCACACAGTCTCATCATTGTTTTCATTGAGAAGGTTGCTAAGAGTGTTTTGGCAGAATCTGCAATGAGACACACGGGGGTGCTTTGAGAAAACAAATATCCTCAGCTCAAACAAGAAAGAAGCTTTCTGAGAGATTGCTTTGTGATGTGTGCATTCAACTCACTGAGTTACACCTGTACGTCGTGGAGACGTTTGCTACCCTGTTTTTGTGGAATCTGAGAAATGATATTTCAGATTCCTTTGAAGACCATACAGCCAAGGGAAATATCCTCTGACAAAAACCAGAATTAAGCTTTCTGAGAAACTGCTTTGTGATGTGTAAATTCATCTCACAGAGTTATACATGATTTTCGTGGAGTAGTTTGCTAGCACTGTTTTTGTGGAATCTGAGAAATGATATTTTGGATCGTTATAAAGACCCCTCGGACAGGGAAAGTATTCTCAGATAAAAACTAGAAAGAAATTTTCGGAGAAACTGCATTATGATGCGTGAATTCATCTCACAAAGTTACACCACACTTTTCATGGAGGAGTTTGCCAGCAGTATTTTTGAGGAATCTCAGTAGTGATGTTTTGGATATCATTGAATCCCATGGTGAGAAATGAAACATCCTCAGATAAAACCTGGAGAGAAGCCTTCTCAGAAACTGCCTTGTGGTGTGTGAATTCATCTCACAGAGTCACACTATTGCTTTCATGGAGAAGTTTACTAACACTGTTTTCACAGAATCTGCAATGGGATAGATGGGAGTGCATTGAGAACTCAAATATCCTAAGATAAAAACGAGACAAAAGTTTCCTGAGAAATTGCTTTCTGATATGTGAATTCATCTCTCAGAGTTACAACACTATTTCATGGAGCCGTTTGCTGGCACTGTTTCTGTGGATTCTGAGAACTGATAATTTGGATGGGTTTGAAGAGTATAAGGAGTGAGGAGATATCCTCAGAGAAAAAACCGGAGTGAAGCTTTTTGAGAAACTGCTTTCTGATGTGTGAATTCATTTCACAGTGTTACACCACTGTTTCATGGAGGAGTTTGCTAGCAGTGATTTTGTGGAATGTCAGAAATGATATCTTGGATGTCGTTGAATCCCATGGAGGATAATGAAATATCCTCAGAGAAAAACTGCAGAGAAGCCTTCTCAGAAACTGCTTTGTGTGGCTGAATTCAGCTCATGCAGTCACATCATTGTTTTCATGGAGAAGCTTGTTAAGATTATTTTCGCATAATCCGCAATAAGACACTCGAGGGCACTTTGAGACCACAAATATCCTCAGTTCAAACAAAAAAAGAAGCTTTCCGAGAGACTGGTTTGTAATGTGTGAATTCAACTCATTAAGTTACACCTGTATGTCGTGGAGCCGTTAGCTATCCTGTTTTTGTGGAATCCAAGAACTGATATTTCGGATGGCTTTGAAAACCATACGGCTAAAGGAAATATCCTCAGATAAAAACCAGAATGAAGCTTTCTGAGATATTGCTTTGTGATGTGTGAATTAATCTCATAGAGTTACACATGTATTTCGTGGAGTCGTTTGCTAGCACCGTTTTTGTGGAATCTGAGAAGTGATATTTTGATCACTATGAAGACCCCTCGGATAACGGAAACATCCTCAGATAAAAACCAGAAAGAAGTTTTCTGAGAAACTGCTTTATGATACGTGAATTCATTTCACAAAATTACACCTCTCTTTCATGGAAGAGTTTGCTAGCACTATTCTTGAGGAATCTCAGCAATGATATTTTGGATATCATTGAATCCCGTGGTGAAAAATGAAACATCCTCAGATAAAACCTGGAGAGAAGCCTTCTCAGAAACTGCCTTGTGGTGTGTGAATTCATCTCTCAGAATGATACTATTGCTTTCATGGAAAGTTTGCTAACACTGTTTTCACAGAATCTGCAATGAGATAGACGAGAGTGCATTGAGAACTGAAATATCCTCAGATAAGAACGAGACAGAAGCTTCCTGAGAAATTGTTTTCTGATAGATGAATTCATCTCTTAGAGTTACACCACTATTCCATGGAGCCGTTTGCAGGCAGTATTTCTGTGGATTCTGAGAACTGATATTTCGGATAGGTTTGAAGAGTATAAGGACAAAGAAAATATCCTCAGAGAAAAATCGGAGTGAGGCTTTCTGAGAAAGTGCTTTTTGATGTGTGAATTCATTTCACAGTGTTACACCACTTATTCCTGGATAAGATTGGTAGTACTGATTTTGTGGAAAGTCAGAAGTGATATATTGGATGTCGTTGAATCTCATGGCGGATAATGAAATATCCTCGGACAAAAACTGCAGAGAAGCCTTCTCAGAAACTGCTTTGTGTGGCTGAATTCAGCTCACACAGTCACATCATTGTTTTCATTGAGAACCTTGCTAAAGGTATTTTCACAGAATCTGCAATGAGACACACGGGGGTGCTTTCAGACCACAAATATCTTCAGCTGAAACAAGAAAGAAGCTTTCCGAGAGACTGGTTTGTGATATGTGAATTCAACTTGCTGGGTTACACCTATATTTCGCGCAGCCTTTTGCTATTCTGTTTTTGTAGAATCTGAGAACTGATATTTCGCATCGCTTTGAAGACTATACGGCCAAAGGAAATATCCTCAGATAAAAGTCAGAATGAAGCTTTCTAGGAAACTCTTTTCTGTTGTGTGAATTCATCTCACAGAGTTACACATGTATTTCTTGGAGTCGTTTGCTAGCACTGTTTTTGTGGAATCTGAGAAGTGATATTTTGGTCGCTATGAAGACCCCTCAGATAAGGGAAATATCCTCAGATAAAAACCAGGAAGAAGCTTTCTGAGAAACTGCTTTATGATGTGTGAATTCATTTCACAATATTACACCTCTCTTTCATGGAGGAGTTTGCTAGTAGTATTCTTGAGGAATCTCAGCAGTGATATTTTGGATATCAATGAATCCCATGGTGAAAAATGAAACATCCTCAGAGAAAAGCTGGAGAGAAGCCTTCTCAGAAACTTCCTTGTAGTGTGTGAGTTCATCTCACAGAGTGACACTATTGCTTTCATGGAGAAGTTTACTAACACTGTTTTCACAGAATCTGCAATGATATAGATGGGAGTGCATTGAGAAGTGAAATATCCCCAGATAAAAACAAAAAAGAAGCTTCCTGAGAAATTGTTCTCTGTTATGTGAATTCGTCTCTCAGAGTTATACCACTATTTCATGGAGCCGTTTGCTGGCACTGTTTCTGGGGATTCTGAGAACTGATATTTCGGATGGGTTTGAAGACTATAGGGACAAAGGAAATATCCTCAGAGAAAAACTGGAGTGAAGCTTTCTGAGAAACTGCTTTGTGATGTGTGAATTCATTTCACAGTGTTACATCACTCTTTCATGGAGGAGTTTGCTAGCAGTGATTTTGTGGAGTGTCAGAAGTGATATCTTGGATGTCATTGAATCTCATGACGGATAATAAAATATTCTCTGACAAAAATTGCAGAGAAGCCTTCTCAGAAACTGCTTTGTGTGGCTGAATTCAGCTCACACAGCCTCATCATTGTTTTCATTGAGAAGCTTGCTAAGAGTGTTTTCACAGAATCTGCAAAGAGGCACATGGGGGCGCTTTGAGACCACAAATATCCTCAGTTCAAACAAGAAAGAAACTTTCCGAGAGACTGGTTTGTGATGTGTGAATTCAACTCACTGAGTTACACCTATATTTCGTGCAGCCGTTTGCTACCCTGTTTTTGTGGAATATGAGAACTGATATTTCACATCGCTTTGAAGACTATACGGCCAAAGGAAATATTCTCAGATAAAAACCAGACTGAAGCTTTCTGGGAAACTATTTGTGGTGTGTGAATTCATCTCACAGAGTTACACATGTGTTCCGTGGAGTCATTTGCTAGCACTGTTTTTGTGGAATCTGAGAAGTGATATTTTGATCGATATGAAGATCCCTCGGACAAAGGAAATATCCTCAGATAAAAACCAGAAAGAAGCTTTCTGAGAAACTACTTTATGATGTGTGAATTCATCTCACAAAGTTCCACCATATTTTTCATGGGGGAGTTTGCTAGCACTTTTCTTGAGGAATCTCAGCAGCAAAATTTTGGATATCATTGAATCCCATAGTGAAAAATGAAACATCTTCAGATAAAAGCTGGAAAGATGGCTTCTCAGAAACTGCCTTGTGGTGTGTGAATTGAAATCACAGAGTGACACTATTGCTTTCATGGAGAAGTTTGCTAACACTGTTTTCAGAGCATTTGCAATGAGATAGACGGAAATGTATTGAGAACTGAAATATCCTCAGATAAAAGCGAGACAGAAGCTTCCTGAGAAATTGCTCTCTGATATGTGAATTCATCTCCCAGAGTTACACCACTATTTCATGGAGCCGTTTACTGGCACTGTTACTGTGGATTCTGAAAACTGATATTTCAGATATGTTTGAAGAGTATAAGGACAAAGAAAATATACTCAGAGAAAAACTGGAGTGAAGCTTTCTGAGAAACTGCTTTCTGATGTATGAATTCGTTTCACAGTGTTACACCACTCTTTCATGGAGGAGTTTGCTAGCACTGATTTTGTGGAATGTCAGAAGTGATATCTTGGATGTCGTTGAATCCCATGATGGATAATGAAATATCCTCAGAGAAAAACTGCAAAGCAGCCTTCTCAGAAACTGCTTTGTTGTGGTTGAATTGAGCTCACAGAGTCACATCATTGTTTTCATTGAGAAGCTTGCTAAGAGTGTTTTTGCAGAATCTGCAATGAGACACACGGGGGCTATTTGAGGCCACAAATATCCTCAGCTCAAACAAGAAAGAAGCTTTCTGAGAGACTGCTTTGTGATGTGTGAATTCAACTCACTGAGTTACACCTATATTTCATGCCGCAGTTTGCTACCCTGTTTTTGTGGAATCTGAGAACTGATATTTCGGTTGACTTTGAACACATTATACCAAAGAAAATATCCTCAAATAAAAACCAGAATGAAACCCTCTGAGAAACTGCTTTGTGATGTGTGAATTCATCTCACAGAGTTACACATGTATTTCGTGGAGTCGTTTGCTAACAGTGTTTTTAGGAATCTGAGAAGTGATATTTTGATCGCTATGAAGACCCCTTGGACAAAGGAAATATCCTCAAATAAAAAACAGAAAGAAGCTTTCTGAGAAACTGCTTTATGATGTGTGAATTTATCTCACAATTTTACACCTCACTTTTCGAGGAGGAGTTTGCTATCACTATTTTTGAGAAATCTCAGCAGTGATGTTTTGCATATCATTGAATCCCATGGTGAAAAATGAAACATCCTCACGTAAAAGCTGGAGAGAAGCCTTCTCAGAAACTGCTTTGTGGTGTGGGAATTCATTTCACATAGTGACACTATTGCTTTCATGGAGAAGTTTTCTAACACTGTTTTCAGGTATCTGCAATGAGATTGATGGGAGTGCATTGAGAACTGAAATACCCTCTGTAAAAACCAAAAAAGAAGCTTCCTGAGAAATTGCTTACTGATATGTGTATTCATCTCTCAGAGTTACACCACTATTTCATGGAGGCGTTTGCTGACACTGTTTCTGTGGATTCTGAGAACTGATATTTCGGATGGGTTTGAAGAGTATAAAGACAAAGGTTATATCCTCAGAGAAAAATCAGAGTGAAGCTTTCTGAGAAACTGCTTTCTGATATGTGAATTCATTTCACAATATTACACCACTCTTTCGTGGAAGAGTTTGCCAGCACTGATTTTGTGGAATGTCAGAAGTGATAGATATCTTGGATGTCGTTGAATCCCATGACAGATAATAAAATATTCTCGGACAAAAACTGTAGAGAAGCTTTGTCAGAAACTGCTTTGTGTGGCTGAATTCAGCTCACACAGTCTCATCATTGTTTTCATTGAGAAGTTTGTTAAGAGTGTTTTTGCAGAATCTGCAAAGAGACACACGGGGGCGCTTTGAGACCACAAGTATCCTCAGTTCAAACAAGAAAGAAGCTATCCGAGAGACTGGTTTGTGATGTGTGAATTCAACTCACTGAGTTAACCTATATTTTGTGCAGCCGTTTGCTACCCTGTTTTTGTGGAATATGAGAACTGATATTTCGCATCGCTTTGAAGACTATACGGCCAAAGGAAATATCCTCAGATAAAAACCAGACTGAAGATTTCTGGGAAACTATTTGTGGTGTGTGAATTCATCTCACAGAGTTACACATGTTTTTCATGGAGTCGTTTGCTAGCACTGTTTTTGTGGAATCTGAGAAGTGATATTTTGATTGCTATGAAGACGCCTCACACAAGGGAAATATCCTCAGATAAAAACCAGAAAGAAACTTTCTGAGAAATTGCTTTATGATGTGTGAATTCATTTCACAAAATTACACCTCTCTTTCATGGAGGAGTTTGCTAGCACTATTCTTGAGGAATCTCAGCAGTGATATTTTGGATATCATTGAATCCCATGTTGAAAAATGAAACATCCTCAGATAAAACCTGGAGAGAAGCCTTCTCAGAAACTGCCTTGTGGTGTGTGAATTCATCTCACAGGGTGTCACTTCTGCTTTCATGCAAAAGGTTGCTAACACTGTTTTCACAGAATCTACAATGAGATAGATGGGAGTGCATTGAGTACTGAAATATCCTCAGATAAAAATGAAAAAGAAGTTTTCTGAGAAACTGCTTTGTGATGTGTGAATTCATCTCTCAGAGTTACATTTTCGTTTCATGGAGCCGTCCATTACCACTGTCTTTGGGGAAACTGAGGAGGGATACTTTGGATTCGCATGGAGGCCTACGCTGATAAAGGAAATAGCCAGTATTAAAAACGTGAAAGAAACTTTCTGAGAAACTTCTTTGTGATATGTGAATTCATCTCACAGAATTAAATCTTAGTCTTCAGGAAGCAGTTTGCTAACACTGTTTTCGTGGAATCTGCAACGTGATATTTGGGAGCACTTTGAGGCCTATGGTAAAATAGGAAGTATCTTCAGATAATAACTAGATAGAAGCTTTCTGAGAAAGTGCTTTCTGATGTGTGAATTCATCTCACAGAGTTACACTTTCTTTTCATGGGGCAGTTTATTACCACTGTCTTTGGGGGAATCTGAGAAAGGATACTTTGGATTGCATTGAAGCCTATGCTGATAAAGGAAATATTCTGAAATAAAAACAAGAAAGAAGCTTTCTGAGAAACTTCTTTGTGATGTGTGAATTCATCACACAGAGATTCGTCTTTCCCTTCTTGTAGCAGTTTGCTAACACTGTTTGTAGAATCTGCAAAGTGATATTTGGAGCGCTTTGAGGCCTATGGTGAAAGAGGAAATATCCTCAGATAAATAATACAAAGAAGCGTTCTGAGAAACTGCATTGTGATATGGGAATGCAGCTCACAGAGTTACACTTTTCTCTTCATTGATCAGTTTGCTAACACAATTTTCTTGAAATCTGCAATGGGATACTTCTTAGTGCAATGAAGCTTATGGTGACAAAGGAAATATCCTCAGATACAAACGGGAAAGAAGCTTTCTGAGAAATTGCTTTCTGATATGTGAATTCATCTCACAGAGTTACACCTTTGTCTTCAGGAGACTGTTTGCTAATGGTTCTCGTGGACTCTGCAAAGTGATATTTGGGAGTGCAATGAGGGCTATGGGGAAAAAAGAAATATCCTCAGATAAAAACTGTGAAGGAGCATTCTGAGAAACTGCATTGTGACGTGTGAATGCAACTCACAGAGTTACACTTTTCTTTTCATTGATCAGTTTGCTAACACTGTTTTCTTGAAATCTGCAAGGGGCTCTTTCTTATCACAATGAAGCTTACAGTGACAAAGGAAATATCATTTGATAAAAACTATAAAAATGCTTTCTGAGAAACTGCTTGTGATGTGTGAATTCAAATCACTAAGTTACACCTGTATTTCGTGGCATTGTTTGCTAGCCATGTTTTTGTGGAATCTGAGAACTGATATTTCGGATTGCTTTGGAGACTATACGACCAAAGGAAATATCCTCAGATAAAAACCAGAATGAAGCTTTCTGAGAAACTGCTTTGTGATGGGTGAATTCATCTCACAGAGTTTCACATGTATTTCGTGGTGTCGTTTGCTAACACTGTTTTTGTGGAATCTGAAAAGTGATAATTTGGATCGCTATGAAAACCCCCTGGACAAAGAAAATATCCTCAGATAAAAACCAGAAAGAAGTTTTCTGAGAAACTGTTTTATGATGCGTGAATTCATCTCACCAAATTACACTACTCTTTCAAGAAGGAGTTTGCTAGCACTATTTCTGAGGAATCTCAGAAGTAATATTTTGGATATCATTGAATCCCATGGTGAAAAATGAAACATCCTCAGATAAAAGCTGGAGAGAAGCCTTCTCAGAAACCGCCTTGTGGTGTGTAAATTCATCTCACAGAGTGACACTTTTGCTTTCATTGAGAAGTTTGCTAACAATTTTCACAGAATCTGCAATGAGATAGAGGGGAGTGCATTTCACAGAATCTGCAATGAGATAGGCGGGAGTGCATTGAGAAATGAAATATCCTCAGATAAAAATGAGAAAGAAGCTTTCTGAGAAACTTCTTTCTGATCTGTGAATTCATCTCACAGAGTTAAACCTTTGTCTTCATGAAGCCGTTTGCTAACCCTGTTCTCATGGACTCTGCAAAGTGATATTTGGGAGCACATTGAGGGTTATGGTGAAAAAGTAAATAACCTCAGTTAAAAACTGGAAAGAAGCATTCTGAGAAACTGCATTGTGACGGGTGAATGCAACTCACAAAGTTACACTTTTCATTGATCAGTTTGCTAACACTCTTTTCTTGAAATCTGCAATCGGATATTTCTTAACACAATGAAGCTTACAGTGACAAAGAAAATATTCTAAGATAAAAACTAGAAAGAAGTTTTCTGAGAAACTGCTTTGTAATGTGTGAATTCATCTCACAGAGTTATACTTTTGTTTCGTCTAGCAGTCTATTACCACTGTCTTTGGGGAATCTGAGGAGGGATACTTGCGATTTGCATGGAGATCTATGCTGATAAAGGAAATATCCTCAATTAAAAACGTGAAAGAAGCTTTCTGAGAACCTTCTTTGTGATATGTGAATTCAGATCACAGTGTTACATCTTAGTTTTCATGAAACAGTTTGCTAACACCATTTTCGTGGAATCTGCAAAGTGATATTTCAGAGAGCATTGAGGCCTACGGCAAAATAGAAAATATCTTCAGATAATAACTAGAAAGAAACTTTCTGAGGAATTGCTTTCTGATGTGTGAATTCATCTCACAGAGTTACACTTTCTTTTCAGGGAGCAGTCTATTACCACTGTCTTTGGGGATTCTGAGAAGGGATACTTTGGATCGCATTGAAGCCTACACTGACAAAGGATATATCCTCAAATAAAAACGAGAAAGAAGCTTTCTGAGAAACTGCTTTCTGATGTGTGAATTCATTTCACAGTGTTACACCACTCTCTCATGCAGGAGCTTGCTAGCACTGATTTTGTGAAATGTCAGAGGTGATATTTTGGATGTCGTTGAATCCCAAGGCGAATAATGAAATACCCTCAGAAAAAAACTGCAGAGAAGCCTTCTGAGAAACTGCTTTGTTGTGGCTTTATTCAGCTCACAGAGTCACATCATTGGTTTCATTGAGAAGCTTGCTAAGAGTGTTTTCACAGCATCTGCAATGAGACACTCGAGGGCGCTTTGCGACCACAAACATCCTCAGCTCAAACAAGAAAGAAGCTTTCTGAGAGATTGCTTTGTGATATGTGAATTCAACTCACTGAGTTACACCTGTATTCCGTGGAGTCGTTAGCTAGCACTGTTTTTGTGGAATCTCAGAACTGATATTTCATATTGCTTTGAAGACTATACGGAGAAAGGAAATATCCTCAGATAAAAACCAAAATGAAACTTTCTGAGAAACTGCTTTGTGATGGGTGAATTCATCTCGCAGAGTTACACATGTATTTCATGGAGTCGTTTGTTAGCACTGCTTTTGTGACAAAAAAACCATCCTCAGATAAAAACTAGAAAGCAGCTCTCTGGGAAACTGCTTTGTGATGTGTGAATTCAACTCACTGAATTACACCTGTATTTCATAGAGCCATTTGCTAGCAATGTTTTTGTGAAATCTGAGAACTGATATTTCGGATGGCTTTGAAGAATATCCGGCCATAGGAAATATCCTCAGATAAAAACGAGAAAGAAGCTTTCTAAGAAACTTCTTTGTGATGTGTGAATTCATCTCACATAGTTTCGTCTTTCTTTTCATGAAGCCTTTTGCTAACACTGTGTTCATGGAATCTGTAAAGTGATATTTGGGATCGCCTTGAGGCCTATGGTGACAAAGGAAATATCCACAGATAAAAACTAGAAAGAAGCGTTCTGAGGAACTGCATTGTGATGTGGGAATGCAACTCACAGAGATACACTTTCCTCTTCATTGATCAGTTTCCTCACACAGTTTTCTTGAAATCTGCCATGGGATACTTCTTAGCACAATGAAGCTTAGGGTGACAAAGGAAATATCCTCATATAAAAAGTAGAAAGAAGCCTTCTGAGAAACTGCTTTGTGATGTGTGAATTCAACTCACTGAGTTTCACCTGTAATTCAAGGAGCCGTTTGCTAGCCTTGTATTTGTGGTATCTGAGAACTGATAGTTCGGATTGCTTTGAAGATTTTAAGGACAAAGGAAATATCCTCAAATGAAAACGTGAAAGAAGCTTTCTGAGAAACTTCTTTGTGATATGTGAATTCACCTCACAGAGTTACAACTTAGTCTTCATGAAGCAGTTTGCTAACATTATTTTCGTGGAATCTGTAAATTGATATTTGGGATTGCATTGAGGCCTAAGGTATAAAAGGATAATACTCAGATAATAACTAGAAAGAAGCTTTCTGAGAACTTTCTTTCTGATGTGTGAATTCATCACACAGAGATTCTCCTTTCCCTTCTCTTACCAGTTTGCCAACACTCTTTTCGTGGACTCTGTAAAGTGATATTTGGGAGCTCATTGAGGCCTCTGGTGAAAAAAGAAGTATCCACAGATAAAAACTGGAAAGATTCGTTCTGGAAAACTGCATGGTGATGTGTGAATGCAAGTAACAGAGATACACTTTATTTTTCATTGATCAGTTTGCTAACACAGTTTTTTTGAAATCTCTAATCAGACGCTTCTTAGTGCAATGAAGCTTATGGTGACAAAGGAAATATCCTCAGATGAAAAGCAGAAAGAAGCTTTCTGAGAAACTGCCTTGTGATGCGTGATTTCAATTCACTGAGTTACACCTGTATTTCATGGAGCCATTTGCTAGCCCTTTTTTTGTGGTATCTGGGAACTGATTTTTTGGATATCTTGGAAAAATATAAGGACAATAGAAATATCCTCAGATTAAAAAAGTGAAAGAAGCTTTCTGAGAAATTTCTTTGTTATATATGAATTCATCTCACAGAGTTACAACTTATTCTTCATTAAGCAGTTTCCCCAAACTGTTCTCTAGGAATTTGCAAAGTGATATTTGGGAGCGCATTGAGGCCTATGGCGAAAAAGGAAGTATCCTCAGATAATAACTAAACAGCAACTTTCTGAGAACTTCCTTTCTTATGTGTGAATTCATCACACAGAGATTCACCTTTGCCTTCTTGTAGCAGTGTGCTAACACTGTTTTCGTGGAATCTGTAAAGTGATATATGGGAGCGCATTGAGGCCCATGGTGAAAAAGGAAATATCCACAGGCAAAAACTGGAAAGAAGCATTCTGAGAAACTACATTGTGATGTGTGAAAGCAACTCACAGAGATACACTTTTCTCTTCATTGATCAGTTTGCTAACAGAGTTTTCTTGAAATCTGCAATCGGATACTTCTTAGCACAATGAAGCCTACAGTGACAAAGGAACTATCCTCAGATAAAAACTAGAAAGAAGCTCTCTGAGAAACTGCTTTGTGATGTGTGAATTCAACTCACAGAATTACAGCTATATTTTGTAGAGCCATTTGCTAGCAATAATTTTGTGGAATCTGAGAACTGATACTTCCGATTGCTTTGAAGAGTATACGGCCATAGGAAATATTTTCAAATAAAAACGAAAAAGAAGTTTTCTAAGAAACTTCTTTGTGATGTGTGAATTCATCTAACACAGTAACACCTTTCTCTTCATGAAGCCTTTTGACAACCCTGTTCTCGTGGAATCTGTAAAGTGATATTTGGGAGCTCATTGAGTCCTCTGGTGAAAAGGGAAATATCCACAGGTAAAAACTGGAAAATGAGTTCTGGGAAGCTGCATTATGATGTGTGAATGCAACTAACAGAGATACACTTTTTTCTTCATTGATCACTTTGCTAATACAGTTTTCTTGAAATCTGTAGTCAGACGTTTCTTAGTGCAATGAAGCTTAGGGTGACAAAGGAAATATCCTCAGATAAAAACTAGAAAGAAGCTTTCTGAGAAACTGCTTTGTGTTGTGTGATTTCAATTCTCTGAATTACACCTGTATTTCATGGAGCCATTTGCTAGCCCTTTTTTTTGTGGAATCTAAGAACTGATTTTTCGGATTGCTTTGAAGAATATCAGGACAAAGGAAATATCCTTAGAGAAAAAAGTGAAAGAAGCTTTCTGAAAAACTTCTTTGTGATATATGAATTCATCTCGCAGAGTTACAACTTATTCTTCATTAGCAGTTTGCTCACACTGTTCTTATGGAATCTGCAAAGTGATATTTGGGAGCGCGTTGAGGCCTCTGGTGAGAAAGGAATTATCCTCAGATAATAACTAGAAAGAAGCTTTCTGAGAACTTGCTTTCGGATGTGTGAATTCATCACACAGAGATTCACCTTTCCCTTCTTGTAGCAGTGTGCTACCACTGTTTTCGTGGAATCTGTAAACTGATATATGGGAACGTATTGAGGCCTATGGTGAAAAAGGAAATATCCACAGATAAAAACTGGAAAGAAGCGTTCTGAGAAACTACATTGTGATGTGTGATTTCAACTCACAGAGTTACACTTTGCCTTTCATTGATCAGTTTGCTAACAGTTTTCTTGAAATCTGCAAATGGATACTTCTTAGTGCAATGAAGCTTAGGGTGACAAAGGATATATCCTCAGATAAAAAGTAGAAGGAAGTTTTCTGAGAATCTACTTTGTGATGTGTGAATTCAACTCACTGACTTACACTTGTATTTCATGGAGCCATTTGCTAGCCTTGTATTTCTGGTATCTGAGAACTGATAGTTCCGATCGCTTTGAAGAGTATAAGGACAAAGGAAGTATCCTCAGATAAAAACGTGAAAGAATCTTTCTAAGAAACTTCTTTGTGATGTGTGAATTCATCTCACACAGTTACGCCTTTCTCTTCATGAAGCCTTTTATTAACGCTGTTCTTGTGGAATATGTAAAGTGATATTTGGTAGCCAACTGAGGCCTCTGGTGAAAAAGGTAATGTTCACAGATAAAAACTGGAAAGAAGCGTTCTGAGAAACTGCATTGTGATGTGGGAATGGAACTCACAGAGATACACTTTTCTCTTCATTTATCAGTTTGCTCACACAATTTAATTGAAATCTGCCATCAGATACTTCTTAGCGCAATGAAACTTAGGGTGACAAAGGAAGTATCCTTAGATGAAAGCAGAAGGAGGCTTTCTGAGAAACTGCTTTGTGATGTGTGAATTCAACTCACTGACTTACACCTATATTTCCTGGAGCCGTTTGCTAGCCTTGTATTTGTGGTATCTGAGAACTGATAGTTCGGATCTCTTTGAAGAGTATAAGGACAAAGGAAATATCCTCAGATAAAAACGAGAAAGAAGCTTTCTAAGAAACTTCTTTGTGATGTGTGAATTCATCTCACATAGTTACGGCATTCTCTTCATGAAGTCTTTTGTTAATACTGTGTTCATGGAATCTGTAAAGTGATATATGGGAGTGCATTGAGGCCTACGGTGAAAAAGGAAATATCCACAGATAAAAATTGGAAAGAAGCGTTCTGAGAAACTGCATTGTGATGTGGGAATGCAACTCACAGAGATACACTTTCCTCTTCATTGATCAGTTTCCTCACACAATTTACTTGAAATCTGCCATCGGATACTTCTTAGTACAACGAAGCTTAGTTTGACAAAGGAAGTATCCTCAGATGAAAAGTAGAAGGAAGCTTTCTGAGAAACTGCTTTGTGATGTGTGATTTCAATTCACTGAGTTACACCTGAATTTCATGGAGGTGTTAGGTAGCCCTTTTTTTGTGGAATCTCAGAACTGATTTTTTGGATCGCTTTGAAGAATGTAAGGACAAAGGAAATATCCTCAGATTAAAAATGTGAAAGAAGCTTTCTGAGAAACTTCTTAGTGATATATGATTTCATCTCACAGAGTTACAACTTATTCTTCATTAAGCAGTTCACGCACACTGTTCTCATGGAATCTACAAAGCGATATTTGGGATGAGTTGAGGCCTCTGGTGAAAAAGGAAGTATCCTCAGATAATAACCACAAAGAAGCTTTCTGAGAACTTGCTTTCGTATGTGTGAATTCATCACACAGATATTCACCTTTCCCTTCTTGTAGCAGTGTGCTAACACTGTTTTCGTGGAATCTGTAAAGTGATATATGGGAGCACATTGAGGCCTATGGTGAAAAAGGAAATATCCACAGATAAAAACTGGAAAGAAGCGTTCCGAGAAACTACCCTGGATGTGTGAATGCAACTCACAGAGATCCACTTTCCTCTTCATTGATCAGTTTGCTAACAGAGTTTTCTTGAAATCTGCAATTGGATACTTCTTAGCACAATGAAGCCTACGGTGACAAAGGAATCATCCTCAGATAAAAACTAGAAAGAAACTTTCTGAGAAACTGCTTTGTGATGTGTGAATTCAACTCACTGAATTATACCTGTATTTCGTAAAGTCCTTTGCTATGAATGTTTTTGTGGAATCTGAGAACTGATATTTTGGATTGCTTTGAAGAGTTTACGGCCGTAGGAAATATCCTCAGATAAACACGAGAAAGAAGCTTTCTAAGAAACTTCTTTGTGATGTGTGAATTCATCTAACACAGTAACACCTTTCTCTTCATGAAGCCTTTTGCTAACATTGCTCTCGTGGAATCTGTAAAGTGATATTTGGGAGCACCTTGAGGCCTATGGTGAAAAAGGAAATATCCACAGATAAAAACTGGAATGAAGCATTCTGAGAAACTGCATTGTGATGTGGGAATTCAACTCACAGAGATACACTTGCCTCTTCATTGATCAGTTTGCTCACACATTGTTCTTGAAATCTGCCTTCGGATACTTCTTAGTGTAATGAAGCTTAGGGTGACAAAGGAAATATCTTCAGATAAAAAGTAGAAAGAAGCTTTCTGAGAAAGTACTTTGTGTTGTGTGAATTCAACTCACTGAGTTACACCTGTATTTCGTGGAGCCGTTTGCTAGCCTTGTATTTGTGGTATCTGAGAACTTATAGTTCGGATCGCCTTGAAGAGACTAAGGACAAAGTAAATATTCTCAGATAAAAACGTGAAAGAAGCTTTCTGAGAAACTTCTTTGTGATATGTGAACTCATCTCACAGAGTTACAACTTCGTCTTCATGAAGCAGTTTGCAACATTGTTTTTGTGGAATCTGCAAAGTGATATTTGGGAGCACATTGAGGTCTGTGGTGAAAAAGGATGTATACTTAGATAATAACAAGAAAGAAGCTTTATGAGAACTTGCTTTCTGATGTGTGAATTCATCACACAAATATTCTCCTTTCCCTTCTCTTAGCAGTTTGCTTACACTCTTTTTGTGGAATCTGTAAAGTGATATTTGGGAGCTCATGGAGGCCTCTGGTGAAAAAGGAAATATCCACAGACAAAAACTGGAAAGATGTGTTCTGGGAAACTGCATTGTGATGTGTGAAGGTAATTAACAGAGATGTACTTTCCTCTTCATTGATCAATTTGCTAGAAAGTTTTCTTGAAATCTGTTATCAGACGCTTTTTAGTGCAATAAAACTTAGGGTGACAAATGAAATATCCTCAGATAAAAACTAGAAAGAAACTTTCTGAGAAACTGCTTTGTGATGTGTGATTTCAATTCACTGAGTTACACCTGTATTTCATGGAGCCGTTTGCTAGCCCTTTTTTTGTGGATTCTGAGAACTGATTTTTCGGATCGCTTTGAAGAATATAAGGACAAAGGAAATATCCTCAGATTAAAAAAGTGAAAGAAGCTTTCTCAGAAACTTCTTTGTGATATATGAATTCATCTCACATAATTACAACTTATTCTTCATTAAGCAATTTTCTCACACTGTTCTCATGGAATCTGCAAAGTGATATTTGGGAGCGTGTTGAGGCCTCTGGTGAGAAAGGAAGTATCCTTAGATAATAACTACAAAAATTTACTGAGAACTTGCTTTCTGATGTGTGAATTCATCACACAGAGATTCACCTTTCCCTCCTTGTAGCAGTGTTTTAACACTGTTTTCGTGGAATCGGTAAAAGTGATATATGGGAAGCTTTGATTCCTATGGTGAAAAAGGAAATATCCACAGATAAAAACTGGAAAGAAGCGTTCTGAGAACCTACTTTGTGATGTGTGAATGCAACTCACCGAGATACACTTTCCTCTTCATTGATCAGTTTGCTAACAGAGTTTTCTTGAAATCTGTAATCAGACACTTCTTAATGCAATGAAGCCTACGGTGACAAAGGAAATATTCTCAGATAAAAACTAGAAAGAAGCTCTCTGAGAAACTGCTTTCTGATGTGTGAATTCGTATGTGAATTCATCTCACACAGTCACACCTTTCTCTTCATAAAGTCTTTTGGTAGCACTGTTCTCGTAGAATTTGTAAAGTGATATTTGTGAGCACATTGAGGCCTATGGTGAGAAAGGAAATATTCACAGATGAAAACTCGAAAGAAGTGTTCTGAGAAACTGCATTGTGATGTGTGAATGCCACTAACAGAGATACACTTTCCTCTTCATTGATCAGTTTGCTCACAGTTTTCTTGAAATCTGCCATCGGATACTTCTTAGCCCAATGAAGCTTAGGGTGACATAGGAAATATCCTCAGATAAAAAGTAGAAAGAAGCTTTCTGAGAAAATGTTTTCTGATGTGTGATTTCAATTCACTGAGTTACACTTGTATTCATGGAGCCGTTTGCAAGCCCTTTTTTTGTGGAATCTGAGGACTGATTTTTTGGATCGCTTTGAAGAATATAAGGACAAAGGAAATATCCTCAGATTAAATAATTGGAAGAGGCTTTCTGAGAAACATCTTTGTGATATATTAAATCATCTCACAGATTTACAACTTATTCTTCATTAAGCAGTTTGCTCACACTGTTCTCATGGAATCTGCAAGGTGATATTTGGGAGCGCGTTGAAGCCCATGGTGAAAAAGGAAGTATCCTCAGATAATCACTGCAAAGAAACTTTCTGAGAACTTGCTTTCTGAAGTGTGCATTCATAACACAGAGATTCACCTTTCCCTTCCTGTAGCAGTGTGCTAACACTGTTTTTGTGGAATCTCTAAAGTGATATATGGGAGCGTCTTGAGGCCTATGGTGAAAAAGGAACTATCCACAGATAAAAACTGGAAAGAAGCGTTCTGAGAAAGTACATTGTGATGTGTGAATGCAACTCACAGAGATCCACTTTCCTCTTCATTGATCAGTTTGCTAAGAGAGTTTTCTTGAAATCTGCAATTGGATACTTCTTAGCCCAATGAAGCCTACAGTGACAAAGGAAATATTCTGAGATAAAAACTAGAAAGAAGCTGTCAGAGAAATTGCTTTGTGATTTGTGAATTCAACTCACTGAATTACAGCTATATTTCGTAGAGCCGTTTGCTAGCAATGTTTTTTTGGAATCTGAGAAATGATATTTCGTATCCCTTTGAAGACTACACGCCCATAGGAAATATCCCCAGATAAAAACGAGAAAGAGTCTTTCTATTAAATGTTGTGATGTGTGAATTCATCTCACACAGTTACGACTTTCTCTTCACGAAGCCTTTTGCTAAAACTCTTCTCGTGGAATCTGTAAAGTGATATTTGGAAGTGCATTGAGGCCTATGGTGAAAAAGGGAATATTCACAGATAAAAACTGGAAAGAAACGTTCTGAGAAACTACATTGTGATATGTGAATGCAACTCACGGAGATACACTTTCCTCTTCATTGATCAGTTTGCTAACAGAGTTTTCTTGAAATCTGCAATCAGATACTTCTTAGTGCAATGAATCCTACAGTGACAAAGGAATTATCCTCAGATAAAAACTAGAAAGAAGGTTTCTGACAAACTGCTTTGTGATGTGTGAATTCAACTCACTGAATTACACCTGTATTTCATAGAGCCGTTTGCCAGCAATGTTTTTGTGGAATCTGAGAACTGATATTTCTGATCACTTTGAAGAGTAAACGACCATAGGAAATATTTTCAGATAAAAACGACAAAGAAGCTTTCTATGAAACTTATTTGTGATGTGTGAATTCATCTCGCACAGTTGAGTCTTTCTCTTCACGAAGCCTTTTGCTAACACTGTTCTTGTGGAATCTGTAAACTGATATTTGGGAGCGCATTGAGGCCTATGGTGAAAAAGGAATTATCCACAGATAAAAACTGGAAAGAAGCATTCTGAGAAACTGCATTGTGATGTGGGAATGTAACTCACAGAGATACACTTTCCTCTTCATTGATCAGTTTGCTCACACAGTTTTATTGAAATCTGCCATCGAATACTTCTTAGCCCATTGAAGCTTAGGGTGACAAAGGAAATATGCTCAGATAAAAAGTAGAAAGAAGCCTTCTGAGAAACTGCTTTGTGATGTGGGAATTCAACTCACTGAGTAACACCGGTATTTCATGGAGCCGTTTGCCAGACTTGCATTTGTGATATCTGAGAACTGATAGTTCTCATCACTTTAAAGAGTATAAGGACAAAGAAAATATCCTCTGAAAAAAACGTGAAAGAAGCTTTCTGAGAAACTTCTTTGTTATATGTGAGTTCATGTCACTGAGGTACAACTTAGTCTTCATTAAGCAGTTTACTCACACTGTTCTCATGGAATCTGCAAAGTGATATTTGGGGGCACGTTGAGGCCTCTGGTGAAAAAGAAAGTATCCTCAGATAATAACTACAAGTAAGCTTTCTGGGAAGTTGCTTTCTGATGTGTGAATTCATCACACAAAGATTCACCTTTCCCTTCTCTTAGCGGTTTGCCAACACCCATTTAGTGGAATCTGTAAAGTTATGTATGGGACCGCATTGATGCCTATGGCGAAAAAGGAAATATCCACAGACAAAAACTGGAAAGAAGCATTCTGAGAAACTGCATTGTGATGTGGGAATGCAACTCACAGAGGTACACTTTCCTCTTCATTGATCAGTTTGCTAACAGTTTTTTTGAAATCTGCCGTCGGATACTTCTTAGCACAATGAAGCTTAGGGTGACAAAGGAAATATCCTCAGATAAAAAGTAGAAACAAGCTCTCTGAGAAACTGCTTTGTGATGTGTGAATTCAACTCACTGACTTACACCTGTATTTCTTGGAGCCTTTTGTTAGCCTTGCATTTGTGGTATCTGAGAACTGATAGCTTGGATTGCTTGGAAGAGTAGAAGGACTAAGGAAATATCCTCAGATATAAACGTGAAAGAAGCTTTCTAAGAAACTTCTTTGTGATATGTGAATTCATCTCACAGAGTTACAACTTAATCTTCATGAAGGAGTTTGCAAACCCTCTTTTCATGGAATTTGTAGTGATATTTGGGAGCTCATTGAGGCCTCTAGTGAAAAAGGAAATATCCACAGATAAAAACTGGAAACATGTCATCTGAGAAACTGCATTGCAATGTGTGAATGCAACTAACAGAGATTCACTTTTCTCCTCATTGATCAGATTGCTAACACAGTTTCCTTGAAATCTGTAATCGGACGCTTCTTATTGCAATGAAGCTTAGGGTGAGAAAAGAAATATCCTCAGATAAAAACTAGAAAGAAGACTTCTGAGAAACTGCTTTGTGATGTGAATTTCAATTCACTGAGTTACATCTGTATTTCATGGAGCCATTGGCTAGCCCTTTTACTGTGGAATCTGAGAACTGACTATTTGGATCGCTTTGAAGAATATAAGGACAAAAGATATATCCTCAGATAAAAAAGTAGAAGAAGCTTTCTGAGAAACTTCTTTGTGATGTGTGAATTCAAATCACTGAATTACACTTGTATTTCATAGAGCCGTTTGCTAGCAGTGTTTTTGTGGAATCTGAGAACTTATATTCTGGATCACTTTGAAGACTATACCACCGTAGGAAATATCCTCAGATAAAAACGAGAAAGAAGCTTTCTAAGAAATGTCTTTGTGATGTGTGAATTCATCTCACACAGTTACACCTTTCTTTTCTTGATGTCTTTTGCTAACACTGTTCTCGTGGAATCTGTAAAGTGATATTTGGGAGCGCATTGAGGCCCATGGTGGAAAGGAAATATCCACAGATAACAACCGGAAAGAAGGTTTCTGAGAAATTGCATTGTGTTGTGTGAATGCTACTCACAGAGATACACTTTCCTCTTCATTGATCAGTTTGCTCACACAATTTTCTTGAAATCTGCCATCGGATACTTCTTAGTGCAATGAAGTTTAGGGTGACAAAGGAAACATCCTCAGATAAAAAGTAGAAAGAAGCTTTCTGAAAAACTGCTTTGTGATGTGTGAATTCAACTCACTGAGTTACACCTGTATTTCATAGAGCCGTTCGCTAGCCTTGCATTTGTGGTATCTGAGAACTGATAGTTCGGATCACTTTGAAGAGTATAAGGATAAAGAAAATATACTCAGATAAAAACGTGAAAGAAGCTTTCTGAGAAAGTTCTTTGTGATATGTGAATTCATGTCACAGAATTACAACTTAGTTTTCATGAAGCAGTTTGCAAACACTGTTTTCGTGGTATCTGCAAAGTGATATTTGTGAGCGCATTGAGGCCAATGTTGGAAAAGGAACTATCCTCAGATAATAACTAGAAAGAAGTTTTCTGAGAACATGCTTTCAGATGTGTGAATTCATCACACAGAGATTCTCCTTACCCTTCTCTTAGCAGTTTGCCAACACTGTTTTCTTGGAATCTGTAAAGTGATATTTGGGAGCTCATTGAGCCCTCTGGTAAAAATGGAAATATCCCCAGAAAAAAAACTCTAAAGATGTGATCTGGGAAACTGCTTTGTGATGTGTGAATGCAACTAACAGAGATACACTTTCCTCTTCTTTGATCAGTTTGCCAACACAATTTTCTTGAAATCTGTAATCGGATGCTTCTTAGGGCAATGAAGCTTAGGGTGACAAATTTAATATCCTCAGATAAAAACTAGAAAGAAGCTTTCTGAGAAACTGCTTTGTGATGTGTGATTTAAATTCTCTGAATTATACCTGTATTTCATGGAGCCGTTTGCTAGCCCTTTTTTTGTGGAATCTGAGAACTGATTTTTCGGATCACTTTGAAGAATATAAGATAAAAAAGAGAAAGAAGCTTTCTGAGAAACTTCTTTGTGTTATATGAATTCATCTCACAGAGTACAACTTAATCTTCATTAAGCTTTTTGCTCACACTGTTCTCATGGAATCTGCAAAGTGATATTTGGGAGCGCGTTGAGGTCTATGGTGAAAAAGGAAGTATCCTCAGATAATATTTACAAAGAAGTTTTCTGAGAACTTGCTTTCCGAAGTGTGAATTTATCACACAGAGATTCACCTTTCCCTCTTGTAACAGTGTGCTAACACTGTTTTTGTGTAATCTGTAAACTGATATATGGGAGCGCATTGAAGCCTATGGTGAAAAAGGAAATATCCACAGATAAAAACTGGAAAGAAGCGTTCTGAGAAAGTACATTGTGATGTGTGAATGCAACTCACAGAGATCCACTTTCCTCTTCATTGATCAGTTTGGTAACACAGTTTTCTTGAAATCTGCAATCGGTTACTTCTTAGTGCAATGCAGCCTATGGTGACAAAAGAAATATCCTCAGATAAAAACTAGAAAGAAGCTTTCTGAGAAACTGCTTTGTGATGTGTGAATTCAACTGACAGAATTACACCTGTATTTCGTAGAGCCATTTGCTAGCAATGTTTTTGTGGAATCTGAGAACTGATATTACAGATCTCTTTGAAGAATATGCGGCCATAGGAAATATCCTCAGATAAAAAAGAGAAAGAAGCTTTCTAAGAAACTTCTTGGTGATGTGTGAATTCATCTCACACAGTTACACTTTCTCTTCATGAAGCCTCTTGCTAACACTCTTCTCCTGGAATCTGTAAATTGATATTTGGGAGCGCAATGAGGCCACTGGTGAAAAAGGAAATATCCACAGATAAAAACTGGAAAGATGCATTCTGGGAAACTGCATTGTGATGTGTGAATGCAACTATCAGAGATACACTTTCCTCTTCATTGATCAGTTTGCTCACACAGTTTTCTTGAAATCTGTAATTGGAGGCTTCCTAGTGCAATGAAGCTTAGGGTGACAAAGGAAATATCCTCAGATAAAAACTAGAAAGAAGCTCTATGAGAAACTGCTTTGTGATGTTTGATTTCAACTCACTGAATTACACCTGTATTTCATAGAACCGTTTGCTAGCAATGTATTTGTGGAATCTGAGAACTGATATTTCAGATTGCTTTGAAGAGTATACAGCTATAGGAAATATCCTCAGATAAAAACGAGAAAGAAGCTTTCTAAGAAGCTTCTTTGTGATGTGTGAATTCATCTCACACAGTTACACCTTTCTCTTCATGAAGCCTTTTGCTAACACTGTTCTCATGGAATCTGTAAAGTGATATTTGGGATCGCCCTGAGGCCTATGGTGAAAAAGGAAATATCCACAGATAAAAACTGGAAAGAAGCATTCTGAGAAACTGCATTGTGATGTGGGAATGTAAGTCACAGGATACAATTTCCTCTTCATTGATCAGTTTGCTCAAACAATTTTCTTGAAATCTGCTTGGGATACTTCTTAGTGCAATGAAGCTTAGGGTGACAAAGGAAATATCTCACGTAAAAAGTAGAAAGAAGCTTTGTGAGAAACTGCTTCGTAATGGGTGAATTCAACTCACTGACTTACACCTGTATTTCATGAAGACGTTTGCTAGCCTTGTATTTGTGGTATCTGAGAACCAATAGTTCTGATCGCTTTTAAGAGTATAAGGACAAAGGAAATATCTTCAGGTAGAAACGAGAAAGAAGCTTTCTGAGAAACTTCTTTGTGATATGTGAATTCATCTCACAGAGTTACAACTTAATCTTCATGAAGCAGTTTGCTAACACTGTTTTCGTGGAATCTGCAAAGTGATATTTGGGAGCGCATTTAGCCCTATGGTGAAAAAAGAAGTATCCTCAGATAATAACTGGAAAGAAGCTTTATTTGAATTTGCATTCTGATGTGTGAATTCATCACACAGAGATTCTCCTTTCCCTTCTCTTACCAGTTTGCCAACACTCTTTTCGTGGAATCTGTAAAGTGATATTTGGGAGCTCATGGAGGCCTCTGGTGAAAAAGGAAATATCCACAGATAAAAACTGGAGAGATGCGTTATGGGAAACTGCATTGTGATGTGTGAATGCAACTATCAGAAATACACTATTCTCTTCATTGATCAGTTTGCTCACACTGTTTTCTTGAAATCTGTAATCAGACACTTCTTAGTGCAATGAAGCTTAGGGTGACAAAGAAAATATCCTCATTTAAAAGCTAGAAAGAAACTCTGAGAAACTGCTGTGTGATGGTGAATTCAACTCACTGAACTACACCTGTATTTCTTAGAGCCATTTGCTAGCAATGTATTTGTTTAATCTCAGAATTGATATTTCGGATTGCGTTGAAGAGCAAATGGCTATAGGAAATATCCTCAGATAAAGACGAGAAAGAAGCTTTCTAAGAAACCTCTTTTTGATGTGTGAATTCATCTCACACAGTTATGCCTTTCTCTTCATGAAGCCTTTTGCTAACACTGTTCTCGTGGAATTGGTAAAGTGATATCTGGGAGCACCTTGAGGCCTATGGTGAAAAAGGAAATATCCACAGATAAAAACTGGAAAGAAGCGTTCTGAGAAACTGCATTGTGATGTGGAAATGCAACTCACAGATATACACTTTCTTCTTCATTGATCAGTTTGCTATCACAGTTTTCTTGAAATCTGCCATCGGATACTTCTTAGCGCAATGAAGCTTAGGGTGATAAAGAAAACATCCTCTGTTAAAAACAAGAAGAAAGCTCTCTGAGAAACTGCTTTGTGATGTGTGAATTCAACGCTCTGATTTACACCTGTATTTTGTGGAGCCTTTTGTTAGCCTTGTATTTGTGGTATCTGAGAACTGACAACTCGGTTCGTTTTGAAGAGTATAAGGACAAAGGAAATATCCTCAGATGAAAACGAGAAAGAAGCTTTCTGAGAAACTTCTTTGTGATATGTGAATTCATCTCACAGATTTACAACTTAGTCTTTATGAAGCAGTTTGCTAACATTGTTTTTGTGGAATCTGCAAAGTGATATTAGAGAGCGCATTGAGGCCTCTGGTGAAAAAGGTAGTATCCTCAGATAATAACTAGAAAGAAGCTTTCTGAGAACTTTCTTTCTGATGTGTGAATTCATCACACAGAGATTCTCCTTTCCCTTTTCTTAGCAGTTTGCCAACACTATTTTCGTGGAATCTATAAAGTGATACTTGGGAGCTCTCTGAGGCCTCTGGTGAAAAAGGAAATATCAACAGATAAAAACTGGAAAGATGCGTTCTGGGAAACTGCATTGTGATGTCTGAATGCAACTCACAGAGATACACTTTCCTCTTCATTGATCAGTTTGCTCACACAGTTTTCTTGAAATCTGTAATCAAACGCTTCTTAGTGCAATGAAGCTTAGGGTGACCAAGAAAATATCCTCAGATACAAACTAGAAAGAAGCCTTCTGAGAAACTGCTTTGTGATGTGTGATTTCAACTCAATGAGTCACACCTGTATTTCGTGGAGCCGTTTGCTAGTCCTTTTTTTTTTTTTTTGGAATCTGAGAACTGATTTTTCAGATTGCTTTGAAGAAAGGAAGGAGAAAGGAAATATCCTCAGATAAAAATGTGAAAGAAGCTTTCTGAGAAATTTCTTTGTGATATATAAATTCATCTCACAGAGTTACAACTTAGTCTTTATTAAGCAGTTTGTTCACACTGTTCTCATGGGATCTACAAAGTGATATTTGGGAGCGCTTTGAGGCCTGTGGCAAAAAAGGAAGTATCCTCAGGTAATAACTGCAAAGAAGCTTTCTGAGAACTTGCATTCTGATGTGTGAATTCATCACACAGTGATTCACCTTTCCCTTCTTGTAGCAGTGTGCTAACACTGTTATCGTGGAATCTGTAAAGAGATATATTTGAACGCATTTAGGCCTATGGTGAAAATGGAAATATCCACAGATAAAAACTGGAAAGGAGCGTTCTGAGAAACTACATTGTGATGTGTAAATGCAACTCACAGAGATACACTTTCCTCCTCATTGATCATTTGCTAACAGAGTTTTCTTCAAATCTGCAATCCGATACTTCTTAGTGCAATGAAGCCTACGGTGACAAAGGAAATATCCTCAGATAAAAACTAGAAAGAAGCTTTCTGAGAAACTGCTTTGTGATGTGTGAATTCAACTACTGAATTACACCTGTATTTCATAGAGCCATTTGCTTGCCCTGTTTTTCTGGAATCTGAGAACTGATATTTTGGATCATGTTGAAGACTATATGGCCATAGGAAATATCCTCCGAAGGAAAAGATAACGAAGCTTTCTAAGAAACTTCTTTGTGATGTGTGAATGTATCTCACACAGTTACACCGTTCTCTTCATGACGTCTTTTGCTGACACTGTTCCCAATTAATATGTAAAGTGATATTTTGGAGCGCTTTGAGGCCTACAGTGAAAAAGGAAATATCCACAGATACAAACTGGAAAGAAACCTTCTGAGAAACTGCCTTGTGATGTGTGAATGCAACTCACAGAGATACACTTTCCCCCTCATTGATCAGCTTGCTAACACAGTTTTCTCGAAATCTCTAATCGGACACTTCTCAGTGCAATGAAACTCAGGGTGACAAAGGAATTATCCTCAGATAAAAAGAAGAAAGAACATTCCTGAGAAACTGCTTTCTGATGTGTGAATTCAATTCACTGAATTACACCTGTATTTAGTGGAGCCGTTTGCTAGCCTTGTACTTGTGGTATCTGAGAACTGATAGTTCGGATCGCTTTGAAGAGTAAAAGGACAAAGGAAATATCCCCAGATAAAAACGTGAAAGAAGCTTTGTGAGAAACTTCTTTGTGATATGTGAATTCATCTCACAGAGTTACAACTTAGTCTTCATGAAGCAGTTTGCTAACATTGTTTTTGTGGAATCTGCAAAATGATATTTGCGAGCACCTTGAGGCCTATTGTGAAAAAGGAAATATCCTCAGATAAAAACTAGAATGAAGCTTTGTCAGAAATTGCTTTCTGATTTGTGACTTCATCACACAGAGTTTCACCTTTCCCTTCTGGTAGCAGTTTGCGAACACTGTTCTCGTGGAATTTGCAAAGTGATACTTGGGAGCTCATTGAGGGCTATGGTGAAAAAGGAAATATCCTCAGATAAAAACTGGAAAGAAGCATTCTGAGAAAATGCACTGTGATGTGTGAATGTAACTCCCAGAGTTACACTTTTCTCTTCAGGCATCAGTTTGCTAACACACTTTTTTTGAAATCTGCAACGGGATACTTCTTAGCGCTATGCAGCTTACAGTGACATAGGAGATATCCTCAGATAAAAACGTGAAAGAAGCTTTCTGAGAAATTGCTTTCTGATATGTTACTTCATCTCCCAGAGTTACACCACTATTTCATGCAGCCGTTTGCTAGCCCTGTTTTTGTGGATGCTGAGAACTGATATTTCGGATGGGTTCGAAGAGTAGAAGGACAAAGGAAATATCTTCCCAGAAAAACAGGAATGAAGCTTTCTGAGAAACCACTTTGTGATGTGTGAATTCATTTCACAGTGTTACACCAGACTTTCATGGAGGAGTTTGCTAGCACTGATTTTGTGGAAGCTCAGAAGTGATATCTTGGATATCATTGAATCCCATGGTGAATCATGAAAGAACCTCAGACAAATCTGCAGAGAAGCCTTCTCAGAAACTTCTTTGTTGTGGGTGAATTCAGCTCACAGGGTTAAATCCTTGTTGTCATTGAGAAGCTTGCTAACAGTGTTTTTGCAGCATCTGCAATAAGACACATGGTGGTGCTCCGAGACCACAAATAACCTCAGCCCCCCAAAAAAAGACGCTTTCTGAGAAACTGCTTTGTGATGTGTGAATTCAACTCACTGAGTTACAGCTGTATTTCGTGGAGCCATTGGCTAGCCCAGTTTTTGTGGAATCTCAGAACTGATATTTCGGATCCCTTTGAAGACTATAGGGCCAAAGGAAATATCCTCCGATTAAAAATGAGACAAAAGCTTTTTGAGAAACTTCTTTGTGATTTGTGAATTCATCTCACAGAGTTACAGCTCTCTTCTCATGAAGCCGTTGGCTAAGACTGTTCTCGTGGAATTGGCAAAGTGATATTTGGGAGCCCATGGAGGGCTATGGTGAAAAAGGAAATATCCTCAGATAAAAACTGGAAAGAAGCATTCTGAGAAACTGCATTGTGACCTGTGAATGCCACTCACAGAGTTACACATTTCTCTTCAGAGATGAGTTTGCTAACACAGTTTTCTGGAAATCAGCAATGGGATGCTTCTTAGTGCAATGAAGCTTACGGTGACAAAGGAGATATCCTCAGATAAAAACGTGAAAGAAGCTTTCTGAGAAACTTCTTTGTGATGTGTGAATTCATCTCACCGTGTTACAACTTTGTCTTCATGAAGCAGTTTGCTAACACTGTCTTCATGGATTCTGCAAAGTGATATTTGGAAGCTCATTGAGGGCTATGGTGAAAAAGAAAATATCCTCAGATAAAAACTGGAAAGAAGCGTAGTGAGAAACTGCACTACGATGTGTAAATGCAACTCACGGAGTTACACATTTCTTTTCAGGCATCAGTTTGCTAACACAGTTTTCTTGAAATCTGCAATGGGATACTTCTTAGTGCAAAGGAACTTACGGTGATAAAGGAGATATCCTGAGATAAAAACCTGAAAGAGCTTTCTTAGAAACTTCTTTGTGATGTGTGAATTCATCTCACAGAGTTACACTTATGTTTCATGGAGCAGTCGATTAACACTGCCTTTGAGGATCCTGAGAAGGGCTACTTTGGATTGCATTGAGGCCTAGGCTGATAAAGGAAATATCCTCCATTAAAAACGTGAAAGAAGCTTTGTGAGAAACTTCTTTGTGATATGTGAATTCATCACACAGAGTTTCACCTTTCCCTTCTTGTAGCAGTATGCTAACACTGTGTACGTGGATTCTGCAAAGTGATATTTGGAAGCTCATTGAGGGCTCTGGTGAAGAAGGAAATATCCTCAGATAAAACATGGAAAGAAGCGTTCTGAGAAACTGCACTGCGATGTGTGAATGCAACTCACAGAGTTACACGTTTCTCTTCAGAGATGAGTTTGCTAACACAGTTTTTTGAAATCTGCAGTGGGATACTTCTTAGCGCAATGAAGCTTATGGTGACAAAGGAGATATCCTCAGATGAAAACGTGAAAGAAGCTTTCTTAGAAACGTCTTTGTGATGTGTGAATTCATCTCACAGTGTTATGCATACTTTTTGTGGAGCAGTCGATTAACACTGTCTTTGAGGAACCTGAGAAGGTCTCCTTTTTACAGCATTGAGGCCTGTGCTGATAAAGGAAATATCCTCCATTAAAAACGTGAAAGAAGCTTTGTGAAAAACTTCTTTGGGATATGTGAATTCATCTCACAGAATTACAAGTTAGTCTTCATGAAGCAGTTTGCTAACACTGTTTTCGTGGAATCTGCAAAGTGATATTTGGGAGCGCCTTGAGGCCTATGGTGAAAAAAGAAATATCCTCAGATAATAGCTAGAAAGAAGCTTTGTCAGAAATTGCTTTCTGATGTGTGACTTCATGACACAGAGTTTCACCTTTCCCTTCCGGTAGCAGTTTGCTAACACTGTTCTCGTGGAATTTGCAAAGTGATACTTGGGAGCTCATTGAGGGCTATAGTGAAAAAGGAAATATCCTCAGATAAAAACTGGAAAGAAGTGTTCCAAGAAACTGCACTGTGATGTGTAAATATAACTCCCAGAGTTACACTTTTCTCTTCAATCATCAGTTTGCTAACACACTTTTCTTGAAATCTTCAATGGGATGCTTCTTAGCGCAATGAGGCTTATGGTGACAAAGGAGATATTCTGAGATAAAAACCTGAAAGAGGTTTTGTTAGAAACTTCTTTGTGATGTGTGAATTCATCTGACAGAGTTACACTTACATTTCATTGAGCAGTCGATTTACACTGCCTTTGAGGATCCTGAGAAGGGCTACTTTGGATCGCATTGAGGCCTAGGCTGATAAAGGAAATATCCTCTCACCAGTTTTCATGAGACGACGTTTCCTTTCTCACCGGAAGCCCCCGGGTGCCATTTAATATCCCTTCCCAGATTCCTCAAAGACAGAGTTTTCAAACTGCGCTATGTAGTGGACGCTTTAACTCTCTGAAATGAATGCACACCCTAGAGAGCAGTTTCTTGGAACATTTCTTTCTGGTTTGTATTTCCAGATATTTCACTTTTTGCCATAGTCTTCAATGTGCTGCAAAATATCACTTTTTCAGTTTTACAGGAACAGTGCTCAAACACTGCTATGAGAAAAAAGGTATAACGCCCTGCGAAATTCACACATCACAACGCAGTTTCTCAGAAAGCTTTTCTCCAGTTTTTATATGAAGATATCTCCTATTTAACATCAAGTGCAAATGTGACCCGAATGTCCCTTTGCAAATCCGTTCATGACGCAGTTTCAATTCTGTGTAATAGAAAGAAAGTTTTTTCTGTGTGAGATGCATAGACTTATCTCTCTCAAAGCAGATTCACAGAAAGCTTCTTTCCAGTTTTTGTTTGAGGATACTTGCTTTTTCACCATAGCCGTCCATATACTCCCAAATGTCCCGTGGTAGCTTATTCTCCAAATGGGACTCCCCCATCCTCTATGAGAAGAAAGGTACAACTCTGAGTGGAATGCACATGTCAAAAGCATCTCCTCAGAAATCTTCTCTCCAGTATCTATCTGAAGATATTTCTGTTTTCACCATAAGCCTCAAAGTGCTCCCGAGTGTCCCTTAGCTGACTCACCTAAAACAGTGTTAGAATATTGCCCAATGAAAACAGAAGCTTATCCATGCGAGATGAATGCATGTGACCAAGAGCAGTTTCACAGAAGATTTCCTTCTGATTTTTATTGGAGGGTATTTCGTTTTCAGCATATTCTTAAGAGTGTTCCCAAATGTCCTTTCTCAGTTTACACAGAAACAGTGATTTCAAAATGCTCAATACAAAGAATGATTTAACGCTATGAGGTGGATACACACATTACAAACCAGGTTCTCCGAAAGCTTCTCTCCAGTTTTCATTATAAGACGTTTGCTTTCTCACTGCAAGCATCCAGGCGCCACTTAATATCCCTTCACACATTAATCAGAGACAGAGTTTCCAAACTGAGCAACGTAGGGTCAAGTTTAACTCTCTGAAATGTATGCACACCCCAGAGAGTAGTTTCTTGGAACGTTTCTTTCTCATTTTTTTTTCCGGATAATTCACATTTTGCCATAGTGTTCAACGCGCTGCAAAATATCACTTTTTCAGGTTTACAGGAACAGTGCTCAAATACTGCTATGAGAAAAAAGGTATAACACCTTGTGGAATGCACACATCACAACGCAGTTTCTCAGAAAGCTTCTCTCCAGTTTTTATCTGAAGATATTTCCTATTTAACATCAAGCGCGAATGTGCTCCTGAATGTCCCTTCACAAATCCGTCCATGATGCAGTTTCAAAAATGCATAATAGAAAGAAAGTTTTGTCTGTGTGAGATGAATAGTCATATCTATTACAAAGCAGTGTCACAGAAAGCTTCTTTCCAGTTTTTCTCTGAGCATGCTTGGTTTTTCGCCATAGCTGTCCATATACTCCCAAATGTCCCATGGTAGCTTATTCTTCAAATGGGATTCCCCCGTCCTGTATGAGAAGAAAGGTATAACTCTGTGAGTGGAATGCACACGTAACAAAGCAGCTCTATGGAAATATTCTCCCTGTTATCCATCTGAAGATATTTCCCTTTTCACCGTAAGCCTCTAAGCGCTCCCGAGTATCCCTTAGCAGACTCACCTAAAACAGTGTTAGAATACTGGTCAATTAAAACAGAAGCTTAAATGTGCAAGTGGAATGCACATGACCTAGAGCAGTTTCACAGATTCCCCAATCCTCTATGAGAAGAAAGGTTTCACTCTGTGAGTGGAATGTACACGTCAAAAGCACCTCCTTGGAAATCTTCTCTCCAGTATCTGTCTGAAGATGTTTCCGTTTTCACCATAAGCTTCAAAGTGCTCCTGAGTGTCCCTTATCTGACTCACCTAAAACAGTGTTAGAATACTCCCCAATGAAAACAGAAGCTTAACAGTGTGAGTGGACTTCACATGGAATGGAGCAGTTTATCAGAATGTTTCCTTCTGGTTTTAATTGGAGATTACATCTTTTTCAGCATATTCTTAAGATTGTTCCCAAATGTCCTTTCTCAGTTTCCACAGAAACAGTGATTTCAAACTGCTCAATGCAAAGAATGATTCAACTCTAGGAGGTGAATACTCACAGAACAAAGCAGTTGCTCTGAAAGCTTCTCACCAGTTTTCATGTGAAGACGTTTTCTTTCTCACCGGAAGCCTCCAGGCGCCACTTAATATCCCTTCACAGGTTCCTCAAAGACAGAGTTTTCAAACTGGGCAACATAGTGGAAGCTTTCACCCTCTGAAATGAATGCACTCGTCAGAGAACAGTTTCTTGGGACGCTTCTTTCTGGGTTTTATTTCCAGAGATTTCACTTTATGCCATAGTCTTCAATGTGCTGCAAAATATCACTTTTTCAGTTTTACAGGAACAGTGTTCAAACACTGCCTTGTGAGAAAGAGGTATAATTCCCTGAGTGGAATGCACACATCACAAAGCAGTCTCCCAGAAAGCTTCACTCCAGTATTTATCAGAAGATATTTCCTATTTCCCCACAGGCCTGAATCTGTCTCCAAATGTCCCTTCGTGAATCTGTCTATGACGAGCATCAATCTGTGTATGATGCAGTATCAACACTATGACGAGTGGAATGCACACATCACAAAGGAGCTCCTCTGAAACATTCTCTGCAGTATCTATCTGAAGATATTTCCGTTTTCACCATAAGCCTCAAGGCGCTCCCAAGTATCCCTTAGCTGACTCACCTAAAACAGTGTTAGAATACTGCTCAATGAAAATAGAAGCTTAACTTTGTGAATGCAATTCACGTGACTTAGAGCAGTTTCACAGAAAGTTTCCTTCTGGTTTTTATCGGAGGGTATTACCTTTTCAGCATATTCTTAAGAGTGTTCCCAAATATCCTTTCTCAGGTTCCACAGAAACAGTGATTTCAAACGGCTCAATCCAAAGAATGTTTTAACTCTATGAGATGAATGCACACATCACAAAGCACATGCTCCGAAAGCTTCTCTCCACGTCTCATCGGAAGACGTTTCCTTTCTATCCACAAGAATCCGGGTGCCACTTAATATCCTTTTCCAGATTCCTCAAAGACAGAGTTTCCAAACTGCTCAACGTAGTGGAAGCTTTAATTCACTAAAATGAATGCACACCCCAGAGAGCAGTTTCTTGGAACGTTTCTTTCTGGTTTTTATTTCCAGATATTTCACTTTTTGCCATAGTCTTCAATGCACTGCAAAATATCACTTTTTCAGTTTTACAGGAACAGTGCCCAAACACTGCTATGAGAATAAAGTATAAAGCCCTGTCTAATGCACACATCACAACTCACTTTCTCAGAAAGCTTCTCTACAGTATTTATCTGAAGATATCGCCTATTTAACATCAAGCAAGAATGAGCTCCCGAATGTCCCTTTGCAAATATGTCCATGACACAGTTTCAAAACGGTGTAATGGAAAGAAAGTTTTATCTATGTGAGATGCCTAGACATATCTATCACAAAGCAGTTTCACAGAAAGCTTCTTACCAGTTTTTGTCTGAGAATACTTGCTTTCTTTCTATAGCTGTCCATATACTCCCAAATGTCCCATGGTAGCTTATTCTCCAAAAGGCATTCCGCCATCCTCTATGAGAAGAAAGGTATAACTCTGTGAGTGGAATGCACGTGTAACAAAGCAGCTCCATGGAAATCCTCTCTCCAGTATCTATCTGAAGATATTTCCCTTTTCACTGTAAGCCTCAATGCGCTCCTGAGTATCCCTTAGTTGACTCACCTAAACCAGTGTTAGAATACTGGTCAATGAAAACAGAAGCTGAAATGTGTGAGTGGAATGCACGTGACCTAGAGCAGTTTCACAGAAGGTTTCCTTCTGGTTTTTATTGGAGGTAATTTCTTTTTCAGCATATTCTTAGGAGTGTTCCCAAATGTCTTTCTCAGTTTCCACAGAAACAGTGATTTTAAACTGCTTAATACAAAGAATGATTTAACTCTATGAGATGGATACACACATCACAAACCAGGTTCTCTGAAAGCTTCTCTCCAGTTTTCATTATAAGACGTTTCCTTTCTCACCGCAACCATCCAGGTGCCACTTAATATCCCTTCACAGAATAATCACAGACAGAGTTTCCAAACTGCGCAATGTAGTGTCTACTTTAACTCTCTGAAATGAATGAACACACCAGACAGAAGTTTCTGTTAACGTTTCTTTCTGGATTTTATTCCTGGATATTTCACTTTTCCCCATGTTCTTCAAAGTGCTGCAAAATATCCCTTTTTCCATTTTACAGGAACAGTGTTCAATCACTGTCTTACGAGAAAAGAGGTATAATTCCCTGGGTGGAATGCACACATCACAAAGCGGTTTCTCTGAAGGCTTCTCTCCAGTTTTTGTCTGGTGATATTTCCTATTTCCACATAAGCCTTAATGAGCTCCCATATGTCACTTCGGGAATCCATCCAAGATGCATTTTCAAAACTGCGTAATGGAAATAAAGATTTATCTAAGAGAGATGAATAGACATATCTATTACAAAGCAGTGTGAGAGAACGTTTCTTTCCATTTTTAGTCTGAGGATAATTCCTTTTTCACCATCACCGTCTGTATTATCCCGAATGTCCCCAGGTAGCGTTTACTCCAAACGGGATTCCCCAATCCTCTATGAGAATAAAGGTTTCACTCTGTGAGTGGAATGTACACATCAAAAGCACCTCCTCAGAAATCTTCTCGTCAGTATCTATATGAAGATATTTCCGTTTTCACCATAATCATGAAATCACTCCGCAATGTCCCTTAGTTGACTCATCTAAAACAGTGTTAGAATACTGACCAATGAAAACAGAAGCTTAACAGTGCTAGTGGACTTCACATGGCCTAAAGCAGTTTCACAGAAAGTTTTCTTCTGGTTTTTATTGGAGGTTATGTCGTTTTCCACATATTCTTAAGACCTTTCCCAAATGTCCTTTCTCATTTTCCACAGAAACAGTGATTTCAAAAGCTCAATCCAAAGAATGATGCAACTCTATGAGATTAATACACATTGCACAAAGCAGTTGCTCCGAAAGCTTCTCACCAGTTTCCATGTGAAGACGTTTCCTTTCTCAACAGAAGCCTCTGGGCGACACTTAATATCCCTTAACAGATTCCTCAAGGACAGCGTTTCAAAACTGGGTAACGTAGTGGAAGCTTTAACTCTCTGAAATGAATGCACCCATCAGAGAGCAGTTTCTTGGAATGCTTCTTTCTGGATTTTATTTCCAGATATTTTTCTTTTTGCCATAGTCTTCAATGCGCTGCAAAATATCACTTTTTCAGTTTTACAGGAACAGTGTTCGAACACTGCTTTATGGGAAAAGAGGTATATTTCCCTGAGTGGAATGCACACATCATAAAGCAGTCTCTCAGAAAACTTCACTCCAGTATTTATCAGAAGATATTTCCTATTTCCCCACAGGCCTGAATGTGTCTCTGAATGTCCCATCGTGAGTCTGTCTATGATGAATATCAATACATCCATGATGCAGTATCAACACTATGATAGTGGAATGCACACATCAGAAAGGAACTCCTCAGAAATCTTCTCTCCAGTATCTATCGGAAGATATTTCCATTTTCACCGTAAGCCTCAAGGTGCTCCCGAGGATCCCATAGCTGACTCACCTAAAACAGTGTTAGAATACTGCTCAACGAAAACAGAAGCTTAACTGTGCGAATGCAATTCACGTGACCTAGACAAGTTTCATAGAAAGTTTCCTTCTGTTTTTTATCAGAGAGTATTACTTTTTCAGCATATTTAAGAGTGTTCCCAAATATCCTTTCTCAGGTTCCACAGAAACAGTGATATCAAACTGCTCAATCGAAAGAATGATTTAACTCTATGAGATGAAAACACACCTCAGAAAGCACTTGCTCCGAAAGCTTCTCTCCACATGTCATCAGAAGACGTTTCCTTTCTCACCACAAGAATCTGGGCGCCACTTGATATCCCTTCCCAGACTCCTCTAAGACAGAGTTTCCAAACTGAGCAAAGTAGTGGAAACTTTAACTCTCTGAAATGAATGCACACCCCAGAGAGTAGTTTATTGGAACGTTTCTTTCTGGTTTTTATTTCCGGATATTTTACTTTTTGCCATAGTCTTCAAACGAACTGCATATATCACTTTTTCAGTTTTACAGGAACTGTGCTCAAACACTGCTATGAAAAAAAAGGTATAACACCCTGAGGAATGCACACATCACAGCGCAGTTTCTCAGAAAGCTTCTCTCCAGTTTTTATCTGAATATACCTCCTATTTAACGTCAAGTGTGAACGTGCTCCCAAATGTCCCTTCGCAAATCCATCCATGAGGCATTTTAAAAACTGCATAATAGATAGAAAGTTTTATCTATGTGAGACACATAGACATAACTATCACAAAGCAGTTTCACAGAAAGCTGCTGTCCCATTTTTGTCTGAGGATACTTGGTTTTTCACCGTAGCTGTCCATATACACCAAATGTTTCGTGGTAGCTTATTCTCCAAATGGGATTACCCCATCCTCTATGAGAAGAAAGGTACAACTCTGTGAGTGGAATGCACACATAACAAAGTAGCCCCATGGAAATCTTCTCTCCAGTATCTGTCTGAATATATTGTCCTTTTCACTGTAAGCCTCAAAGCACACCCGAGTATCCCTTAGCTAACTCACCTCAAACAGTGTTAGAATACTGGTCAATGAAAACAGAAGCTGAAATGTGTGTGTGGAATGCACATGACCTAGAGCAGTTTCACAGAAGGTTTCCTTCTGGTTTTTATTGGAGGACATTTCTTTTTCAGCATATTCTTAGGAGTGTTCCCAAACGTCCTTTCTCAGTTTCCACAGAAACAATGATTTCAAACTGCTCAATATAAAGAATGATTTAACTCTATGAGATGGATACACACATCACAAACCAGGTTCTCCGAAAGCTTCTCTCCAGTTTTCATTATAAGACGTTTCCTTTCTCACCGCAAGCCTCCGGGCGCCACTTCATATTACTTCACAGATTAATCAGAGACAGAGTTTCTAAACTTGGCAATGTAGTGTCAACTTTAACTGTCTGAAATGAATGCACACGCCAGAGAGAAGTTTCTTGGAACGTTGCTTTCTGGTTTTTATTCCCGGATATTTCACTTTTTGCCATATTCTTCCAAGCGCTGTTAAATATCCCTTTTTCAGATTCACAGGAACAGTGCTCAAGCACTGTCTTCAGAGAAAAGAGGTATAACTCCCTGGGTGGAATGCACACATCACACAACTGTTTCTCTGAAAGCTTCTCTCCAGTTTTTATCTGATGATATTTCCTATTTCACCATAAGCCTTAATGTGCTCCCGAATGTCCCTTCGAGAATCCATCCATGACACAGTTTCAAAACTCCGTAATAGAAAGAAAGATTTACCTAAGTTAGATGAAGAGACATATCTATTACAAAGCAGTGTGAGAGAACGCTTCTTACCAGTTTTAGTCTGAGGATAATTCCTTTTTCACCATAGAGGTCTGTATACTCCCGGTTGTCCCCTAGTAGCCTTTTCTCCAAACGGGATTCCCCAATGATCTATGAGAATAAAGGTTTCACTCTGTGAGTGGAATGTACACATCAAAAGCACCTCCTCGGAAGTCTTCTCTGCAGTATCTATCTGAAGATATTTCCGTTTTCACCATAAGCCTCAAAGCATTCCCGAGTGTCCCTTAGCTGACTCACTTAAAACAGTGTTAGAATACTGCCCAATGAAAACAGAAGCTTAACAGTACGAGTGGACTTCACGTTACCTAGAGCAGTTTCACAGAAAGTTTCCTTCTGGTTTTTATTGGAGGTTATGTCTTTTTCACCATATTCTTAAGGGCGTTCCCAAATGTCCTTTCTCAGATTCCACAGAAACAGTGATTTGAAACTGTTCAATCCAAAGAATGATTCAACTCTATGAGGTGAACACTCACAGAACAAAGCAGTTGCTCCAAAAGATTCTCACCAGTTTTCATGCGAAGACGTTTCCTTTCTCACAGGAAGCCTCCAGGTGCCACTTAATATTCCTTCACAGATTCCTCAAAGATAGAGTTTTCAAACTGGGCAATGCAGTGGAAGCTTTCACTCTCTGAAATGAATGCACTCGTCAGAGAATAGTTTCTTGGAATGTTTCCTTCTGGGTTATATTTCCAGATATTTCACTTTTCGCCATAGTCTTCAATGCGCTGCACAATATGACTTTTTCAGTTTTACAGGAACAGTGTTCGAACACTGCCTTATGATAAAAGAGGTATAATTCCCTGAGTGGAATGCACACATCACAAAGCCGTCTCTTGTAAAGCTTCACTCCAGTGTTTATCAGAAGATATTTCCTATTACCCCCCTGAATGTGACTGCAAATGTCCCTTTGCAAATCCGTCTATGACGAGTATCAATCCATCTATGATGCAGTATCAACACTATGACGAATGAAATGCACACGTCACAAAGGAGCTCCTTGGAAATCTTCTCTGCAGTATCTATCAGAAGACATTTCCTTTTCACCATAAGTCTCAAAGTGCTCCCGAGTATCCCTTAGCTGAATCACCTAAAACAGTGTTAGAATATGGCTCAATGAAAACAGAAGCATAACTGTGTGAAAGCAATTCACGTGATCTAGAGCAGTTTCACAGAAAGTTTCCTTCTGGTTTTGATGGGAGGGTATTACTTTTTTCAGCATATTCTTCAGAGCATTCCCAAATATCCTTTCTCAGGTTCCACAGAAACAGTGATTTCAAACTGCTCAATCCATAAATCATTTAACTCTATGAAATGAATCCACACATTAGAAAGCACTTGCTCCAAAAGCTTCTCTCCACTTCTCATCGGAAGACGTTTTCTTTCTCACCACAAAAATCCGGGAGCCACTTAATATCCCTTCCCAGATTCCTCAAAGACAGAGTTTCCAAATTGGGCAATGTAGTGGAACCTATAAATCTCTGAAATGAATGAACACCCCAGAGAGCAGTTTCATGGAACATTTCTTTCTGGTTTTGATTTCCGGATATTTCACTTTTTGCCATAGTCTTCAATGCGCTGCAAAATATCATTTTTTCAGTTTTACAGGAACAGTGCTCAAACACTGCTATGACAAAAAGTATAACGCCCTGTGGAATGCACACATCACAACGCACTTTCTCAGAAAGCTTCTCTCCAGTTCTTATCTGAAGATATCTTCTATTTAACGTCATGTGCGAATGTGATCCCAAAAGTCCCTTTGGAAATCTGTCTATGACGCACTTTCAAAACTGCGTAATAGAGAAAAAGTTTTATCTATGTGAGATGCATAGACATATCTATCACAAAGCAGTTTCACAGAAAGTTTCTTTCCAGTTTTTGTCTGAGGATAGTTGCTTTTTCACCATAGCCGTCAATATACTCCCAAATGTCCCATGATACATTATTCTCCAAATGGTATTTCCTGGTCCTCTATGAGAAGAAATGTAAAACTCTGTGAATAGAATGCACATATAACAAAGCAGCTCCAAGGAAATCTTCTCTCCAGTATCTATCTGAAAATTTGCCCTTTTCACCATATTACTCAAAGCACTACCAAGTATCCCTTAGCTGACTCACCTAAAAGAGTGTTAGAATACTGGTCAATGAAAACAGAAGCTTAAATGTGCGAGTGGAATGCCCATGACCTAGAAAAGTTTCACAGAAGGTTTCCTTCTGGTTTTAATTGGAGGGTATTTCTTTTTCAGCATATTCTTAAGAGTGTTCCCAAATGTCCTTTCTCAGTTTCCACAGAAACAATGATTTCAAACTGCTCAATACAAAGAATGATTTAACTCTATGAGATGGATACTCACATCACAAACCAGGTTCTCCAAAAGCTTCTCTCCAGTTTTCATTATAAGACGTTTCTTTTCTCACCATAAGATCCGGGCACAACTTAATATCCCCTCGCAGATTAAACAGAAACAGAGTTACCAAACTGGACAACGTAGTGCCACCTTTAACACTCTGAAATGAATGCACACGCCAGAGAGAAATTTCTTGGAACGTTGCTTTCTGGGTTTTATTCCCGGATATTTCACTTTTTGCCGTATTCTTCAAAGCGCTGCAAAATATCCCTTTTTCAGTTTTACAGGAACAGTGTTCAAACACTGTCTTATGAGAAAAGAGGTATAACTCCCACGGTGGAATGCACACATCACAAAGCGGTTTGTCCGACAGCTTCTGTCCAGTTTTTATCTGGTGATATTTCTTATTTCCCCATAAGTCTTAATGTGCTCCTGAATGGACCTTCGGGAAATCGTCCACGAAGAAGTTTCAAAACTGTGTAATAGAAAGAAAGATTTATCGAGGTGTGATGAATAGACATATCTATTACAAAGCAGTGTGAGAGAACGCTTATTTCCAGTTTTTGTCTGAGGAAAAATCCTTTTTCATCATAGCCTTCTGTATACTCCCGAATGTCCCCTAGGAGCGTTTTCTCCATACGGGATTTCCCAATCCTCTATGAGAAGAAAGGTTTCACTCTATGAGTGGAATGTGCACGTCAAAAGCACTTCTGCAGAAATCTTCTCTCCAGTATCTATCTGAAGATATTTCCGTTTTCACTATAATCATGAAATCGCTCCCAAGTGTCCCTTAGCTGACTAACCTAAAACAGTGTTAGAATACTGCCCAATGAAAACAGAAGCTTAACAGTGCAAGTGGACTTCACCTGGCCTGGAGCAGTTTCACAGAAAGTTTCCTTCTGGTTTATATTGGAGGTTTTGTCTTTTTCCGCATATGCTTAAGAGCGTTCCCAAATGTCCTTTCTCAGGTTTCACAGAAACAGTGATTTCAAACTGCTCATTCCAAAGGATTATTCAACTCTATGAGATGAATACACACATCACAAAGCAATTGCTCCAAAAGCTTCTCACCGGTGTTCATACGAAGATGTTTCCTTTCTCACCGGAAGCCTCCGGGCGCCACTTAATATCCCATCGCAGATTCCGCAAAGACAGAATTTCCAAACTGGGCAACGTAGTGGAAGCTTTGACTCTCTGAAACGAATGCACTCATCAGAGAGCAGTTTCTTGGAACGCTTCTTTCTGGGTTTTATTTCCAAATATTTCACTTTATGCCATAGTCTTCAATGTGCTGCAAAATATCACTTTTTCAGTTTTACAGGAACAGTGTTCGAACACTGCCTTTTGAGGAAAGAAGTATAATTCCCTGAGTGGAATACACATATCACAAAGCAGTCTCTGAGAAAGCTTCACTCCAGTATTAATCAGAAGATATTTCCTATTTCCCCACAGGACTGAATGTGTCTCCGAATGTAGCTTCGCGAATCTGTCTATGACGAGTGTCAATCCGTCTATGATGCAGTATCAATACTATCACGAGTAAAATGCACACGTCACAAAGGAGCTCCTCGGAAATATTCTCTCCAGTATCTATCTGAAGATATTTCCATTTTCACCGAAAGCCTCAAGGAGCTCCCGAGTATACCTTGGCTGACTCACCTAAAACAGTGTTAGAATACTGCTTAATGAAAACAGAAGCTTAACTGTGCGAGTGCAATTCACGTGATGTAGAGCAGTTTCACAGAAAGTTTCCTTCTGGTTTTCATCGAAGGGTATTACTTTTTCGCCATATTCTTATGAGCATTCCCAAATATCCTTTCTCAGGTTCCACAGAAACAGTGATTTCAAACTGCTCAATCCAAAGAATGATTTAACCTTATGAGATGAATGCACACATCACAAAGCACTTGCTCCGAAAGCTTCTCTCCACTTCTCATCGGAAGACATTTTCTTTCTCACCACAAGAATCCGGGTGCCACTTAATATCCCTTCCAATATTCCTCAAAGACAGAATTTCCAAACTGCACAAGTAGTGGAAACTTTAACTCTCTGAAATGAATGCTCACCCCAGAGAGCAGTTTCTTGAAATGTTTCTTACTGGTTTTTATTTCCGGATATTTCACTTTTTGCCATAGTCTTTAACGCGCTCCAAAATATCACTCTTTCCGTTTCACAGGAACAGTGCTCAAACACCGCTATGAGAAAAAAGGGATAGCACCCTGTGGAATGTACACATCATAGCGTAGTTTCTCAGAAAACTTCTCTCCAGTTTTACTCTGAAGATATCTCCTATTTAACATCAAGCATGAATGTGCTCCAGAATGTCCCTTCGCAAATCCGTCCATGACTCAGTTTCAAAACTATGTAATACAAAGAAAGTTTTACCTATGTGAGATGCATAGACATATCTATCACAAAGCAGTTTCACAGAAAGCTTCTTTCCAGTTTTTCTCTGAGGATACTTGTTTTTTCACCATAGCCATCCATATACTCCCAAATGTCCCATGGTAGCTTATTCTCCAAATGGGATTCCCCCATCCTCTATGAGAAGAAAGGTATAACTGTGAGTGGAATGCACACGTAACAAAGCAGCTCCACGGAAATCTTCTCTCCAGTCTCTGTCTGAACATATTTCCCTTTTCACCGTAAGCCTCAAAGCGTTCCCTAGTATCCCTTAGCTCACTCACCTCAAACAGTGTTAGAATACTGGTCAATGAAACAGAAGCTTAAATGTGCAAGTGGAATGCACGTGACATAGAGCAGTTTCACAGAAGGCTTCCTTCTGGTTTTTAATGGAGGTTATGTCTTTTTCCACATATTCTTAAGAGCGTTCCCAAATGTCCTTCCTCAGTCTCCACAGAAACAGTGATTTCAAACTGCCCAATCCAAAGAATGATTCAACTCTATGAGATGAATACACAGCACGAATCAGTTCCTCCGAAAGCTTCTCACCAGTTTTCATAAGAAGACGTTTCCATTCTCACTGGAAGCCTCTGGGCGACACTTAATATCCCCTCACAGGTTCCTCAAAGACAGAGTTTCCAAACTGGGCAACGTAGTGGAAGCTTTCACTCTCTGAAATGAATGCTCTGGTCAGAGAGCCGTTTCTTGGAATGTTTCTTTCTGGATTTTATTTCCAGATGTTTCACTTTTCTCCATAGTCTTCCATGTGCTGCGAAATATCATTTTTTCAGTTTTACAGGAATAGAGTTCGAACACTGCCTTATGAGAAAAGAGGTAAAATTCCCTGATTGGAATGCACACATCACAAATCAGTCTTTCGGAAAGCTTCACTCCAGTATTCTTCAGAAGATGTTTCCTGTTTCTCCACAAGGCTGAATGTGTCTCCGAATGTCCCTTCGCGAATCCGTCTATGATGAGTATCTATCTAACCATAGCAGTATCAACACTATGATGAGTAGAATGCACACGTCACAAAGGAGCTCCTCGGAAATCTTCTCTCCAGTATCTATCTGAAGATTTTTCCATTTTCACCACAAGCCTCTAGGAGCTCCCGAGTAAACCTTGGGTGACTCACCTAAAAGAGTGTTAGAATACTTCTCAATGAAAACAGAAGTTTAACTGTGCCAATGCAATTCACGTCACCTAGAGCAGTTTCATAGAAAGTTTCCTTCTGGTTTTTAATTAGAGGTTATGTCTTTTTCAACATATTTTTAAGAGCGTTCCAAAATATCCTTTCTCAGTTTCCACAGAAACAGTGATTTCAAACTGCTCAATCCAAAGAATGATTTAACTCTATGAGATGAATACACACATCACAAAGCACTTGCTCCGAAAGCAAGAATCCAAAAGCAAGAAAGGAGAGAATCCACTTCTCATCGAAAGACGTTTCCTTTCTCACCACAAGAATCTTGGCACCACTTAATATCCCTTCCCAGAATCCTCAAAGACAGAGTTTTCAAACTGCGCAATGTAGTGGAAGCTTTAGCTCTGAAATGAATGCACGCCCCCAGAGAGCACTTTCTTGGAACGTTTCTTTGTGGTTTGTATTTCTGGATATTTCACTTTTTGCCATAGTCTTCTATGCGCTGCAAAATATCACCCTTTCAGATTTACAGGAACACTACTCAATCACTGCTATGAGAAAAAAGGTATAACACTCTGTGGAATGCACACATCAAAATGCAGTTTCTCAGAAATCTTCTCTCTAGTTTTTATCTGAAGATACCTCCTATTTAATGTGAAATGCAAATGTGCTCCCAAATGTCCCTTCTAAAATCCGTCCATAACGCTGTTTCTAAACTGCGTTATTGAAAGAAAGTTTTATCTATGTGAGACGCATAGACATATCTATCACAAAGCAGTTTCACAGAAAGTTTCTTTACAGGTTTTCTCTGAGGATACTTGCTTTTTCACCATAGCTGTCCATATACTCCCAAATGTCCCATGGTAGCTTATTCTCCAAATGGAATTCCCCCGTCCTCTATGAGAAGAAAGGTATAACTCTGTGAGTGGAATGCACACGTAATGAAGCAGCTCCATGGAAATCTTCTCTCCAGTATCTATCTGAAAATATTGCCGTTTTCACCATTAGCCTCGAAGCACTTCTGAGTATCCATTAGCTGACTCACCTAAAACAGTGTTAGAATACTGGTCAATGAAAACAGAAGCTTAAGTGTGTGAGTGGAATGCACGTGACCTAGAAGAGTTTCACAGAAGGTTTCCTTCTTTTTTTAATTTTAGGGTATATATTTTTCAGCATATTCTTAAGAGTGTTCCCAAATGTCCTTTCTCAGTTTCCACAGAAACAGTGATTTCAAACCGCTCAATACACAGAATGATTTAACTCTATCAGATGGATACACACATCACAAATCAGGTTCTCCGATAGCTTCTCTCCAGTTTTCATATAAGACGTTTCCTTTCTTATGGCAAGCATGCAGGTGCCACTTAATATCCCTTCACAGTTTAATCAGAGACAGAGTTTCTAAACTGGGCAACGTAGTGTCGACTTTAACTCTCTGAAATGAATGAACTCCTCAGAGAGCAGTTTCTTGGAACATTTCTTTGTGGGTTTTATTCCCGGATATTTCACTTTTCGCCATATACTTCAATACGCGGCAAAGTATCACATTTTCAGTTTTACAGGAACAGTGTTGGAACACTGCATTATGAGAAGGGAGGTATGATTCCCTTAGCGGAATGCACACATCACAAAGCAGTCTCTCAGAAAGCTTCACTCCCGTATTTATCAGAAGATGTTTCCTATTTCCCCATAGGACTGAAAGTGTCTCCGAATGTCCCTTCACGAATCCGTCTATGATGAGTATCAATCCATCTATGACGTAGTGTCAACACTATGACAAGTGGAATGCACATGACACAAAGGAGATCCTCGGAAATCTTTCCAGTATCTATCGGAAGATATTTCCGTTTTCACTGTAAGCCTCAAGGCACTCCCGTGTATCTGTTAGCTGACTCACCTAAAACAGTGTTAGAATACTACTCAATGAGAACAGAAGCTTACCTGTACGAATGCAATTCACGTGACCTAGAGCAGTTTAACAGAAAGTTTCCTTCTCGTTTTTATTAGAGTTTATGTCATTTTCAGCATATTCTTAAGAGCATTCCCAAATATCCTTTCTCAGATTCCACAGAAACAGTGATTTCATACTGCTCAATCCAAAGAATGATTTAACTCTATGAAATGAATACACAAATCACAAAGCACTTGCTCCGAAAGCTTCTCTGCACTTCTCATTGGAAGACGTTTCCTTTCTCACTGCAAGAATCTGGGTGCCAATTAATATCCTTTCCAAGATTCCTCAAGGACAGATTTCCAAACTGGGCAACATAGTGGAAGCTTTAACTCTCTGAAATGAATGCACACCCGAGAGAACAGTTTCTTGGAACGTTTCTTTCTGGTTTTTATTTCCAGATATTTCTCTTTTTGCCATTGTCTTCAAAGAGCTGCAGAATATCACTTTTTCAGTTTTACAGGAACAGTGATCAAACACTGCTATGAGAAAAAATGTATAACGCCCTGTGGAATGCACACATCACAACGCAGTTTCTCAGAGGGCTTCTCTCTAGTATTTATATGAAGATATCTCCTATTTAACATAAAGTGTGAATGTGCTCTCAAATATCCCTTTGCAAATCCGTCCATGATGCAGTTTCAAAACTGTGTAATAGAAAGAAAGTTTTATCTATGTGAGATGCATAGGCATATCTGTCACAAAGCAGTTTCACAGAAAGCTTCTTTCCAGTTTTCATCGGAGGATACTAGCTTTTTCAACATAGACATCCCTATACCCCAAATGTCCTGTGGTAGCTTATTCTCCAAATGGGATTCCCCCGTCCTCTATGAGAAGAAATATATAACTCTGTGGGTGGAATGCACACGTAACAAAGCAGCTCCACGGAAATCTTCTCTCCAGTATCAATCTGAAGATATTGCCCTTTTCACCATAAGCCTCAAAGCGCTTCCGATATCCCTTAGCTGAGTCACCTAAATCAGTGTTAGTATACTGGTCAATTGAAACAGGAGCTTAACTGCGAGAGTGGAATGCACGTGACCTAGGGCAGTTTCACAGAAGGTTTCCTTCTGGTTTTTATTGGAGGGTAATATATTTTTCAGCATATTCTTAAGAGTGTTTCCAAATGTCCTTTCTCAGTTTCCACAGAAACAGTGATTTCAAAGTGCTCAATACAAAGAATGATTTAAGTCTATGAGATGGATGCACATATCATAAACCAGGTTCTCTGAAAGTTTCTCTCCAGTTTTCATTATAAGAGGTTTAATTTCTCACCAAAAGCATTCGGGGGCCAATTAATATCACTTAACAGATTAATCAGAGACAGAGTTTAAAAACTGGGCAACGTAGTGTCAACTTTAACTCTCAGAAATGAATGCACACGCCAGAGAGAAGTTTCTTGGAACGTCGCTTTCTGGGTTTTATTCCCGGATATTTCACTTTTTGCCATATTCTTCAAAGTGCTGCAAATTATCCCTTTTTCAGTTTTACAGGAACAGTGTTCAAACACTGTCATACGGGAAAAGAGGTATAACTCCCTCACTGGAATGCACACATCACAAAACGGTTTCTGCCAAAGCTTCTCTTCAGTTTTTATCTGGTGATATTTCCTATCTCCCCTTAAACCTTAATGTGCTCCCAAATGGTCCTTGGGGAAACCATCCACGAAGAAGTTTCAAAACTGAGTAACAGAAAGCAAGATTTATCTAAGTGGGATGAATAGACATATCTATTACAAAGCAGTGTGAGAGAATGCTTCTTTCTAGTTTTTGTCTGAGGATAATTCCTTTTTCACCATAGCCGTCTGTATGCTCCTGGTTGTGTTTTCTCCAAACGGGATTCCCCAATCCTCTCTGAGAGGAAAGGTTTCAACTACGACAAGAATGTACACGTCAAAAACACCTCCTCAGAAATCTTCTGTTTAGTATCTATCTGAAGATATTGCCCTTTTCACCATAAGCCTCAAAGCGCTCCCGAGTATCCCTTAGCTGACTCACCAAAAACAGTGTTAGAATACTGCCCAGTGAAAACAGAAGCTTAATAGTGCGAGTGGACTTCACGTGGCCTGGAGCAGTTTCACAGAATGTTTCCTTCTGCTTTTAATTGGAGATTATGTCTTTTTCAGCAATTCTTAAGAGCATTCCCAAATGTCCTTTCTCATGTTCCACAGAAACAGTGATTTCAAACTGCTCAATCCAAAGAATGATTCAACTCTATGAGGTGAATACATACAGCACAAAGCAGTTGCTCGGAAAGCTTCTCACCAGTTTTCATCTGAAGTTGCTCCCTTTCTCACCGGAAGCCTCCGGGTGCCACATAATATCCCTTCACAGATTCCTCAAAGACAGAGTTTCCAAACTGGGCAAAGTAGTGGAAACTTTCACTCTCTGAAATGAATGGACTCGTCAGAGAGCAGTTTCTTTGATTGCTTCTTTCTGGGTTTTATTTCTAGATATTTCCCTTTTCGGTATAGTGTTCAATGCGCTGCAAAATATCACTTTTTCAGTTTTACAGGAACAGTGTTCAAACACTGCCTTATGACAAAAGAGGTATAATTCCCTGAGTGGAATGCACATATCACAAAGCAGTCTCTCGGAAAGCATCACTCCAGTATTTATCAGAAGATATTTCCTATTTCCCACAGTCCTGAATATGTCTCCGAATGTCCCTTCGCAAATTCATCTATGATGAGTATCTATCCGTCTATGACACAGTATGAACACTATCTCGAGTGGAATGCACACGTCACAAAGGATCTCCTAGAAAATCTTCTCTCCAGTATGTATCAGAAGACATTTCCATTTTCACTGTAAGCCTCAAGGCGCTCCTGAGTATCCCTTAGCTGACTCACGTAAAACAGTGTTAGAGTACTGCTCAATGAAAACAGAAGCTTAACTGTGCAAATGCAATTCACGTCACCTAGAGCAGTTTCACAGAATGATTCCTTCTGGTTTTTATTGGAGGGTATTACTTTTTCAGCATATTCTTAAGAGCATTCCCAAATATCCTTTCTCAGTTTCCACAGAAACAGTCATTTCAAATGGCTCAGTCCAAAGAATGATTTAACTCTATGAGATGAATACACCCATCACAAAGCACTTGCTCCGAAAGCGTCTCTCCACTTCTCATCGGAAGACGATTCCTTTCTAACCACAAGAATCCGGGCGTCTCTTAATATTCCTTCCCAGATTACTGAAAGACAAAGTTTCCATACTGCGCAATGTAGTGGAAGCTTTATCTCTCGGAAATGAATGCACACCCCAGAAAGCAGTTTCTTGGAACGTTTCTTTCTGGTTTTGATTCCAGATATTTCACTTTTTGCCATTGTCTTCAACGCACTGCAAAATAACACTTTTTCAGTTTTACAGGAACAGTGCTCAAACACTGCTATGAGAAAAAAGGTATAACGCTCTGTGGATTGCACACATCACAACGCAGTTTCTCATAAAGATTCTCTCCAGGTATTATCTGAAGATATCTCCTATTTAATGTCAAGCACGAATGTGATCCCGAATGTCCCTTCGCAAATCCGTCCATGATGCAGATTCAAAACTGCATAATAGAAAGAAAGTTTTACCTATGTGAGCAGCATAGATATATCTATCACAAAGCAGTTTCACAGAAAGCTTCTTTCCCGTTTTTGTCTGAGGATACTTGCTTTTTCACCATAGTAGTCCATATACCCCAAATGTCCCATGGTAGCTTATTCTCCAAATGGGATTCCCCGGTCCTCTATGAGAAGAAAGGTATAACTCTGTGAGTGGAATGCACATGTAACAAAGCAGCTCCACAGAAATCTTCTCTCCAGTCTCTATCTGAAGATATTACCCTTTTCACCGTAAGCCTCAAAGCGTTCCCGAGTATCCCTTAGCTGACTCATCTAAAACTGTGTTAGAATTCTGGTCAATGAAAACAGAAGCTTAAATGTGTGAGTGAAATGCACATGACCTAGAGCAGTTTCACAGAAGGTTTCCTTCTGGTTTTTATTGGAGGGTGTTTCTTTTTCAGCATATTCTTCAGAGTGTTCCCAAATGTCCTTTCTCTGTTTCCACAGAAACAATGATTTCAAATTGCTCAATACAAAGAATGATGTAACTCTATGAGATGGATACACATATTATAAACCAGGTTCTCCGAAAGCTTCTCTCCAGTTTTTATTGTATGATGTTTCCTTTCTCACTGCAGGCATCCGGGCGCCACTTAATATCCCTTCACAGATTAATCAGAGACAGAGATTGGAAACTGGGCAACTTAGTGACAACTTTAACTCTCTGAAATGAATGCTCATGCCAGAGAGAAGTTTCTTGGAACGCTGCTTTCTCGGTTTTATTCCTGGATATTTCACTTTTCGCTATATTCTTCAAAGTGCTGCAAAATATCCCTTTTTCAGTTTTACAGGAACAGTGTTCAAACACTGTCTTACGAGAAAAGAGGTATAACTCCCCTGGTGGAATGCACTAATCACAAAGTGGTTTCTCTGAAACCTTCTCTCCAGTTTTTATCTGGTGATATTTCCTATTTCCCCATTAGCCTTAAGGTGCTCCAGAAATTCCCATCCGGAATCCATCCATGACACAGTTTCAAAACGGCATAATAGAAAGAAAGATTTTTCTAAGTGAGATGAATATATATATCTATTACAGAGCAGTGTGAAAGAGCTTTACTTCCCAGTTTTTTTCTAAGGATACTTCCTTTTTCACCCTAGACGTCTGTAAACTCACGAATGTCCCCTGGTAGCGTTTTCTCCAAACGGGATTCCACAATCCTCTATAAAAAGAAAGGTTTCACTCTTGTGAGTGGAATATACATGTCAAAAGCCCCTCCTGGGAAATTTTCTCTCCAGTATCTATCTGAAGATATTTCTGTTTTCACCATAAGTCTGAAAGCGCTCCAGAGTGTCCCTTAGCTGTTTCACCAAAAGAAGTGTTAGAATACTGCACAATGAAAACAGAAGCTTAACAGTGTGAGTGGACTTCACGTGGCCTAGAGCAGTTTCACAGAAAGTTTCCTTCTCGTTTTTATTGGAGGCTATGTCTTTTTCAGCATATTCTTAAGACCGTTCCCAAATGTCCTTTCTCAGGTTCCACAGAAACAGTCATTTCAAACTGCTCAATCCAAAGAATGATTCAGCTCTATGAGATGAATACACACAGCACAAAGCAGTTGCTCCGAAAGCTTCTCACCAGTTTCCATGCAAAGACTTTTCCTTACTCACCGGAAGCCTCCGGGCACCACTTAATATACTTTCACAGATTCCTGAAAGACAGGGTTTCCAAACTGGGCAATATAGTGGAAGCTTTAACTCTCTGAAATGAATGGGCTCGTCAGAGAGCAGTTTCTTGGAACGCATCTTTCTGGGTTTTATTTTCAGATATTTCACTTTTCACCATAGTCTTCAATGCACTGCAAAATATCACTTTTTCAGTTTTACAGGAACAGTGTTCGAACACTGCCTTATGAGAAGAGTGGTATAATTCCCTGAGTGAAACACACACATCACAAAGCTGTCTCTCGGAAAGCTTCACTCCAGTATTTATCAGAAGATATTTCCTATTTCCCCACAAGCCTGAATGTGTCTCCGAATGTCCCTTCTCAAATTCGTCTATGACGATTATCAATCCGTCTATGATGCAGTACCAAAACTATGAGGAGTGGAATGCACACGTCACAAAAGAGCTCCTTGGAAATTTTTTCTCTAGTATCTATCTGAAGATATTTCCATTTTCATCATAAGCCTCAAGGCACTCCCGAGTATCCCTTAGCTGACTCACCTAAAAGAGGATTAGAATACTGCTCAATGAAAACAGAAGTTTAACTGTACGAATGCAATTCACTGGACCTAGGGCAGTTTCACAGAAAGTTTCCTTCTGGTTTTTATTGGAGGGTATTTCTTTTTCATCATATTCTTAAGAGTGTTCCCAAATATCCTTTCTCAGGTTCCACAGAAACAATGATTTCAAACTGCTCAATCCATAGAAAGATTTAACTGTATTAGATGAAAACACACACCACAAAGCACTTGCTCCAAAAGCTTCTCTTCACTTGTCATCGGAAGACGTTTCCTTTATCACTACAAGAATCTGGGCGTCACTTAGTATCCCTTCCCACATTCCTCAAAGACAGAGTTTCCAAACTGGGCAACTTAGTGGAAGCTTTAAATCTCTGAAATGAAAGCACACCCCAGAGAACAGTTTCTTGGAAAGTTTCTTTCTGGTTTGTATTTCCGGATATTTCACTTTTTGCCATAGTCTTTAACGCACTGCAAAATATCACTAGTTCAGTTTTACAGGAAGAGTGCTCAAACACTGCTATGAGAAAAAAGGTATAACGCCCTGTGGAATGCACACATCACAATACAATTTCTCAGAAAGCATTTTTCCAGTTTTTATTGGAAGATATCTCCTGTTTAACCTCAAAGGGAAATGTGCTCCCTAATGTCCCTTCATAAATCCGTCCATGTCGCAGTTTCAAAACTGCATAATAGAAAGAAATTTTATCTATGTGAGATGCATAGACTTATCTATCGCAAAGCAGTTTCACAGAAAGCTTCTTTCCAGTTTCTGTCTGAGGATAGATCCTTTTTTACCATAGCCGTCTGTATACTCTCAATTGTCCAGTGGTAGCTTATTCTCCAAATGGGATTCCCCCATCCTCTAAGAGAAGAAAGGTATAACTCTGTGAGTGGAATGCACATGTAACAAAGCAGCTCCACGGAAATCTTCTCTCCAGTATCGATCTGAAGATATTTCGTTTTTCACCGTAAGCCTCAAACCACTCCCGAGTATCCCTTAGCTGACTCACCTCAAACAGTATTAGAATACTGGTCAATGAAAACAGAAGTTTAATTGTGCGAGTGGAATGCACGTGACATAGAGCAGTTTCACAGAAGTTTTCCTTCAGGTTTTTATTGGAGGGTATTTCTTTTTCAGCATATTCTTAAGAGTGTTCCCAAATGTCCTTTCTCAGTTTCCACAGAAACAGTGATTTTAAACTGCTCAATACAAAGAATGATTTAACTCTATGAGATGGATACACACATCACAAACCAGGTTCTCCTAAACCTTCTCTCCAGTTTTCAATATAAGACTTTTCTTTTCTCACCGCAAGCATCCAGGCGCCACTTAATATCCCTTCACAGATTATTCAGAGACAGAGTTTCCAAACTGGGCCATGGAGTGTCAATTTAACTCTCTGAAATGAATGCACACACCAGAGAGAAGTTTCTTGGACGTTGCTTTCTGGGTTTTATTCCCAGATTTTTCTCTTTTCGCTATATTCTTCAAAGTACTGGAAAATTTCCCTTTTTCAGTTCTACAGGAACAGTGTTCAAACACTGTCCTTCGGCCGGGCGCGGTGGCTCAAGCCTGTAATCCCAGCACTTTGGGAGGCCGAGACGGGTGGATCACGAGGTCAGGAGATCAAGACCATCCTGGCTAACCCGGTGAAACCCTGTCTCTACTAAAAAATACAAAAATCTAGCCAGGTGAGGTGGCGGGCACCTGTAGTCCCAGCTACTCGGGAGGCTGAGGCAGGAGAATGGCGTGAACCCGGGAGGCGGAGCTTGCAGTGAGCTGAGATCCGGCCACTGCACTCCAGCCTGGGCGACAGAGCGAAACTCCGCCTCAAAAAAAAAAAAAAAAAAAACAAAAAAACAAAACAAAAAAACAAAAACCAAACAACAACAACAAAAAAACACTGTCCTTCGAGAAAAGAGGTATAACTCCCTGGGTGCAAATCACAAAGCATTTTCTCTGAAAGCTTCTCTCCAGTATTTATCTGGTGATATTTTCTATTTCCCTATAAGCCTTAGTGTGCAACGAAACATCTCTACAGAAATTTGTCCATGATGCAGTTTCAAAACTGCGTAATAGAAAGAAGGATTTATCTAAGTGAGATGAATAGACATATCTATGACAAAGCAGTGTGAGAGAATGCTTCTATCCAGTTTTTTTCTGAGCATAATTCCTTTTTCACCATAGCCATCTGTATACTCCCAAATGTCCCCTGGTAGAGTATTCTCCAAACGGGATTCCCCAATCCTCTATGAGAAGAAAGGTTTCACTCTGTGAGTGGAATGTAAGCGTCAAAAGCACCTCCTCGGAAATCTTCTCTCCAGTATCTATCTGAAGATATTTCTGTTTTCACCATAAGTCTCAAAGTGCTCCCGAGTGTCCCTTAGCAGATGAACCTAAAACAGTGTTAGAATACTGCCCAATGAAAACAGAAGCTTAACAGTGTGAGTGAACTTTACTTGGCCAAGAGTTGTTTCACAGAAAGTTTCCTTCTGGGTTTTATTGAAGGTTATATCTTTTTCGTCATATTCTTAAGGGCGTTCCCAAATGTCCTTTCTCAGCTTCCATAGAAAGAGTGATTTCAAACGGCTCAATCAAAAGAATTATTCAACTCTATGAGATGAATACACACAGCACAAAGCAGTTGCTCCGAAAGCTTCTCACCAGTTTTCATGCGAAGGCGTTTCCTTTCTCACTGGAAGCCACCGTGCGCCACTTAATATCCCTTCACAGATTCCTGAAAGACAGAGTTTCCAAACTGGGCAACGTCGTGGAGACTTTAACTCTCAGAAATCAATGCACACCCCACAGAGCAGTTTCTTGGAACGTTTCTTTCTGATTTTCATTTCCGGATATTTCACTTTTTGCCATAGTCTTCAACACGCTGCCCAATATCACTTTTTCAGTTTTACAGAAACAGTGCTCAAACACTGCTATGAGAAAAAAGGTATAACGCCCTGTGGAATGCATACATCACAACGCAGTTTCTCAGAAATCTTCTCTCCAGTTTTTAATCTGAAGGTATCTCCGATTTAACGTCAAGCACGAATGTGCTCCCGAATGTCCCTTCGCAAATCTGTTCATGATGCAGTTTCAAAGCTGCGTAATAGTAAGAAAGTTTTATCTATGTGAGATGCATAGACATATCTATCACAAAGTAGTTTCACAGAAAATTTCTTTCCATTTTTTGTCTGGGGATACTTGCTTTTTCACCATAGCCGTCCATATACTCCCAAATGTCCCGTGGTAGCTTTTTCTCCAAATGGGATTCCCCCATTCTGTAAGAGAAGAAAGGTATTCTGTGAGTGGAATGCACACTTAACAAAGCAGCTCAACGGAAATCCTCTCTCTAGTATCTATCTGAAGATATTGTCCTTTTAACCAAAAGCCTCAATGCGTTCCCAAGTATTCCTTAGCTGACTCACCTAAAATAGTGTTAGACTACTAGTCAATGTAAAAGCTTAAATGTGCGAGTAGAATGCACGTGACCTAGACCAGTTTCACAGAAAGTGTGTCAGGTTTTTATCGGAGGGTACTACTTTTTCCACATATTCTTAAGAGCGTTCCCAAATATCCTTTTTCAGATACCAGAGAAACAGTGATTTCAGACTGCTCAATCCAAAGAATGATTTAACTCTAGGGGATGAATACAAACATCGCAAAGCACTTGCTCTGAAAGCTTCTCTCCACTTCTCTTCAGAAGACGTTTCCTTTCTCACCACATGAATTTGGGCGCCACTTAATATCCCTTCCCAGATTCTCCAAAGACAGATGTTCCAAACTGGGCAATGTAGTGGAAGCTTTAACTCTCTGAATTTAATGCACAACCCATAGAGCAGTTTCATGAAACGTTTCTTTCTGGTTTTCATTTCCGGATATTTCACTTTTTATTATAGTCTTCAACGCGCTGCCAAATATCACTTTTTCACCTTTACAGGAACAGTGCTCAAACACTGCTATGAGAAAAAATGTATAACACCCTGTGGAATGCACACACCACAACGCAGTTTCTCAGAAAGCCTCTCTCCAGTTTTTATCTGAAGATATCTCCTATTTAACGTCAAGTGCGAATGTGCTCCCCAATGTCCCTTTGCAAATCCGTCCATGACACAGTTTCAAAACTCGTAATAGAAAGAAATTTTATCTATGTGAGATGCATAGACATATCTATCACCAAGCAGTTTCACAGAAAGCTTCTTTCCAGTTTTTGTCTGAGGATACTTGCTTTTTCACCATAGCCATCCATATACTCCCAAATATTTGGTGGTAGCTTATTCTCCAAATGGGATTCCCCCGTCCTCTATGAGAAGAAAGGTATAAATCTGTGAGTGGAATGCACATGTAAGAAAGCAGCTCCAAGGAAATCCTCTCTCCAGTATCTATCTGAAGATATTGCCCTTTTCGCCATAAGCCTCAATGCGCGCCCAGGTATCCCTTAGCTGACTCACCTAAAACAGTGTTAGAATACTGGTCAATGAAAACAGAAGCTTAAGTGTGCGAGTGAAATGCACGTGACCCAGAGCAGTTTCACAGAAGGTTTCCTTCTGGTTTTTATTGGAGCATATTTCTCTTTCAGCATATTCTTAAGAGTGTTCACAAATGTCCTTTCTCAGTTTCCACAGAAATCCTGATTTCTTTTTTATTTATTTATTTTTATTTTTTATTATTATCATACTTAAAGTTCTAGGGTACATGTGCATAATGTGCAGGTTTGTTACATATGTATACTTGTGCCATGTTGGTGTGCTGCGCCTATCAACTCGTCAGCACCCATCAACTCGTCATTTACATCAGGTATAACTCCCAATGCAATCCCTCCCCTCACCCACCTCCCCATGATAGGCCCCGGAGTGTGATGTCCCCCTTCCTGAGTCCAGGTGTTCTCATTGTTCAGTTCCCACCTATTAGTGAGAACATGTGGTGTTTGGTTTTCTGTTCTTGTGATAGTTTGCTAAGAATGATGGTTTCCAAATGCATCCTTGTCCCTACAAAGGACACAAACTCATCCTTTTTTATGGCTGCATAGTATTCCATGGTGTATATGTGCCACATTTTCTTAATCCAGTCTGTCACTGATGGATATTTGGGTTGATTCCAAGTCTTTGCTATTGTGAATAGTGCCGCAGTAAACATAGGTGTGCATGTGTCTTTATAGCAGGATGATTTATAATCCTTTGGGTATATACCCAGTAATGGGATGGCTGGGTCATATGGTACTTCTAGTTCTAGATCCTTGAGGAATCACCATACTGTTTTCCATAATGGTTGAACTAGTTTACAATCCCACCAACAGTGTAAAAGTGTTCCTATTTCTCCACATCCTCTCCAGCACCTGTTGTTTCCTGACTTTTCAATGATCGCCATTCTAACTGGTGTGAGATGGTATCTCATTGTGGTTTTGATTTGGATTTATCTGATGGCCAGTGATGATGAGCATTTTTTCATGTGTCTGTTGACTGTATGAGTGTTTTCTTTTGAGAAATGTCTGTTCATATCCTTTGCCCACTTTTGGATGGGGTTGTTTGTTTTTTTCTTGTAAATTTGTTTGAGTTCTTTGTAGGTTCTGGATATTAGCCCTTTGTCAGATGAGTAGATTGAAAAAATTTTCTCCCATTCTGTAGGTTGCCTGTTCACTCTGATGGTAGTTTCTTTGCTGTGCAGAAGCTTTTTAGTTTAATTACATTTCATTTTTCAATTTTGGCTTTTGCTGTCGTTGCTTTTGGTGTTTTAGACATGAAGTCTTTGCCCATGCCTATGTCGTGAATGATACTACCTAGGTTTTCTTCTAGGGTTTTTATGGTATTAGGTCTAACATTTAAGTCTCTAATCCATCTTGAATTAATTTTCGTATAAGGAGTAAGGAAAGGATCCAGTTTCAGCTTTCTACTTATGGCTAGCCAATTTTCCCAGCACCATTTATTAAATAGGGAATCCTTTCCCAATTTCTTGTTTCTCTCAGGTTTGTCAAAGATCAGATGGCTGTAGATGTGTGGTATTATTTCTGAGGGCTCTGTTCTCTTCCATTGGTCTATATCTGTGTCTTGGTACCAGTACCATGATGTTTTGGTTACTGTAGCCTTGTAGTATAGTTTGAAGTCAGGTAGCGTGATGCCTCCAGCTTTGTTCTTTTGACTTAAGATTGTCTTTGCAATGCTGGCTCTTTTTTGGTTCCATATGAACTTTAAGGCAGTTTTTTTCCAATTCTGTGAAGAAACTCATTGGTAGCTTGATGGGGATGGCATTGAATGTATAAATAACCTTGGGCAGTATGGCCATTTTCACGATATTGATTCTTCCTATCCATGATCATGGTATGTTCTTCCATTTGTTTGTGTCCTCTTTGATTTCACTGAGTAGTGGTTTGTAGTTCTCCTTGAAGAGGTGCTTTACATCCCTTTTAAGTTGGATTCCTAGGTATTTTATTCTCTTTGAAGCAATTGTGAATGGAAGTTCAATCCTGATTTGGCTCTCTGTTTGTCTGATACTGGTGTGTAAGAATGCTTGTGATTTTTACACATTAATTTTGTATCCTGAGATTTTGCTGAAGTCTCTTATCAGCTAAAGGAGATTTTGGGCTGAGACAATGGGGTTTTCTAAATATACTATCATGTCATCTGCAAAGAGGGACAATTTGACTTCTTCTTTTCCTAACTGAATACCCTTGATTTCTTTCTCTTGCCTGATTTCCCTAGCCAGAACTTCCAACACTATGTTGAATAGGAGTGGTGAGAGAGGGCATCCCTGTCTTGTGCCAATTTTCAACGGGAATTTTTCCAGTTTCTGTCCATTGAGTATGATATTGGCTGTGGGTTTGTCATAAATAGTTCTTATTATTTTGAGGTACGTTCCATCAATACCGAATTTATTGAGCGTTTTTTGCATGAAGGGTTGTTGAATTTTGTCAAAGGCCTTTTCTGCATCTATTGAGATAATCATGTGGTTCTGGTCTTTGGTTCTGTTTATATGCTGGATTACGTTTATTGATTTGCGAATGTTGAACCAGCCTTGCATCCCAGGGATGAAGCCCACTTGATCATGGTGGATAAACTTTTTGATGTGCTGCTGAATCCGGTTTGCCCGTATTTTATTGAGGATTTTTGCATCGATGTTCATCAGGGATATTGGTCTAAAATGCTCTTTTTCTGTTGTGTCTCTGCCAGGCTTTGGTATCAGGATGACGTTGGCCTCATAAAATGAGTTAGGGAGGATTCCTTCTTTTTCTATTGATTGGAATAGTTTCAGAAGGAATGATACAACTCTTCCTTGTACCTCTGGTAGAATTCGGCTGTGAATCCATCTGGTCATGGACTTTTCTTAGTTGGTAGGCTATTAATTATTGCCTCAATTTCAGAGCCTGCTATTGGTCTATTCAGGGATTCAGCTTCTTCCTATTTTAGTCTTGGACGAGTGTAAGTGTCCAGGAAATTATCCATTTCTTCTAGATTTTCTACTTTATTTGCGTAGAGGTGTTTATAGTATTTTCTGATGGTAGATTGTAATTCTGTGGGGTTGGTGGTGATATCCCCTGTGTCATTTTTTATTGCATCTATTTGATTCTTCTCTCTTTTCTTGTTTATTAGTCTTGCTAGCGGTCTGTCAATTTTGTTGATCTTTTCAAAAAACCAACTCCTGGATTCATTGATTTTTTGGAGGGCTTTTTGTGTCTCTATCTCCTTCAGTTCTGCTCTGATCTTAGTTATTTCTTGCCTTCTGCTAGCTTTCGAATGTGTTTGCTCTTGCTTCTCTAGTTCTTTTAATTGTGATGTTAGAGTGTCAATTTTAGATCTTTCCTGTTTTCACTTGTGGGCATTTAGTGCTATAAATTTCCCTCTACACTCTGCTTTAAATGTGTCCCATAGATTCTGGCATGTTGTATCTTTGTTCTCATTGGTTTCAAAGAACATCTTTATTTCTGCCTTCATTTCTTTATATACCCAGTAGTCATTCAGGAGCAGGTTGTTCAGTTTCCATGTAGTTGAGCGGATTGATTGAATTTCTTAGTCCTGAGTTCTAGTTTGATTGCACTGTGGTCTGAGAGACAGTTTGTTATAATTTCTGTTCTTGTACCTTTGCTGAGGAGTGCTTTACTTCTAATTATGCGGTCAATTTTGGAATAAGTGTGATGTGGTGCTGAGAGGAATGTATATTCTGTTGATTTGGGGTGGAGAGTTCTATAGATGTCTGTTAGGTCTGCTTGCTGCAGAGATGAGTTCATTTCCTGGATATCCTTGTTAACTTTCTGTCTCGTTGATCTGTCTAATGTTGACAGTGAAGTTTTGAAGTCTCCCATTATTATTGTATGGGAGTCTAAGTCTCTTTGTAAGTCTCTAAGGACTTGCTTTATAAATCTGGGTGCTCCTGTATTGGGTGCATATCTATTTAAGATAGTTAGCTCTTTCTGTTGAATTGATCCCTTTACCATTTTGTTGGCCTTCTTTGTCTCTTTTGATCTTTGATGGTTTAAAGTCTGTTTTATCAGAGACTGGTATTGCAACCCCTGCTTTTTTTTGTTCTCCATTTGCTTGGTAGATCTTCCTCCATCCCTTTATTTTGAGCCTATATATGTCTCTGCATGTGAGATGGTTCTCCTGAATACAACAGACTGTTGGGTCTTGACTGTTTATCCAGTTTGCCAGTCTGTGTCTTTTAATTGGAGCATTTAGGCCATTTACATTTAATGTTAATATTGTTATGTGTGAGTTTTATCCTGCCATTATGATATTAACTGGTTATTTTGCTTGTTAGTTGATGCAGTTTCTTCCTAGCCTCGATGGTCTTTACATTTTGGCATGTTTTTGCAATGGCTGGTACCGGTTGTTCCTTTCCATGTTTAGTGCTTCCTTCAGGGTCTCTTGTAAGGCAGGCCTAGTGGTGACAAAATCTCTAAGCATTTGCTTATCTGTAAAGGATTTTATTTCTCCTTGACTTATGAAACTTAGTTTGGCTGGATATGAAATTCTGGGTTGAAAATTCTTTTCTTTAAGAATGTTGAATATTGGCCCCCACTCTCTTCTGGCTTGAAGAGTTTCTGCCGAGAGATCTGCTGTTAGTCTGATGGGCTTCCCTTTGTGGGTAACACGACCTTTCTCTCTGGCTGCCCTTAAGATTTTTTCCTTCATTTCAACTTTGGTGAATCTGGCAATTATGTTTCTTGGAGTTGCGCTTCTCGAGGAATATCTTTGTGGCATTCTCTGTATTTCCTGGATTTGAATGTTGGCCTGCCCTACTAGGTTGGGGAAGTTCTCCTGGATGATATCCTGAAGAGTGTTTTCCAACTTGGTTCCATTTTCCCCCTCACTTTCAGGCACCCCAATCAGAAGTAGATTTGGTCTTTTTACATAATCCCATACTTCTTGCAGGCTTTGTTCATTTGTTTTTCTTTTTTTTTTCTTTTGGTTTCTCTTCTCTCTTCATTTCGTTCATTTGATCCTCAATCGCTGATACTCTTTCTTCCAGTTGATTGAGTTGGATTACTGAAGCTTGTGCATTTGTCACGTATTTCTCGTGTCATGGTTTTCAACTCTTTCATTTCGTTTATGACCTTCTCTGCATTAATTACTCTAGTCATCAATTCTTCCACTTTTTTTCAAGATTTTTTGTTTCTTTGCACTGGGTACCTAATTCCTCCTTTAGCTCTGAGAAGTTTGAGGGACTGAAGCCTTCTTCTCTCATCTCGACAGAGTCATTCTCCGTGAAGCTTTGATTCATTGCTGGCAATGAGCTGCGCTCCTTTGCCAGGGGAGATGCGCTCTTATTTTTTGAATTTCCAGCTTTTCTGTGCTGCTTTTTCCCCTTCTTTGTGGTTTTATCTGCCTCTGGTCTTTGATGATGATGGTGACGTACTGATGGGGTTTTGGTGTGGGTGTCCTTCCTGTTTGATAGTTTTCCTTCTAACAGTCAGGACCCTCAGCTGTAGGTCTGTTGGAGATTGCTTGAGGTCCACTCCAGACCCTGTTTGCCTGGGTATCAGCAGCAGACGCTGCAGAAGATAGAACATTGCTGAACAGCAAGTGTTCCTGTCTGATTCTTGCTTTGGAGGCTTCCTGTCATGGGGGTACTCCACCCTGTGAGGTGTGGGGTGTCAGAATGCCCCTAGTGGGGGATTTCTCCCAGTTAGGCTACTCAGGGGTCAGGGACCCACTTGAGCAGGCAGTCTGTCCCTTCTCAGATCTCAACCTCTGTGTTGGGAGATCCACTGCTCTCTTCAAAGCTGTCAGACAGAGTTGTTCGCATCTGCAGTGGTTTCTGCTGCTTTGTTGTTGTTTATCTGTGCCCTGTCCACAGAGGTGGAGTCTACAGAGACAGGCAGGTTTCCTTGAGCTGCTGTGAGCTCCACCCAGTTCGAGCTTTCCAGCAGCTTTTTTTACCCACTTAAGCCTCAGCAATGGTGGGTGCCCCTCCCCCAGCCTCACTGCTGCCTTTCGGTTAGATTGCAGACTGCTGTACTAGCAATGAGGGAGGCTCCGTGGGCGTGGGACCCTCCCGGCCAGGTGTGGGATATAATCTCCTGGTGTGCCTGTTTGCTTAAAGTGCAGTATTTTGGTGGGCGTTACCCGATGTTCCAGGTGTTGTGTGTCTCAGTTCCCCTGGCTAGGAAATGGATTCCCTTTCCCCTTGCGCTTCCCAGGTGAGGCAATGCCTCGCCCTGCTTCAGCTCTCACTGGTCGGGCTGCAGCAGCTGACCAGCACTGGTTTTCCGGCACACCCTAGTGAGATGAACCCAGTACCTCAGTTGAAAATGCAGAAATCACTGGTCTTCTGTGTCGCTCGCGCTGGGAGTTGGAGACTGGAGCTGTTCCTATTCGGTCATCCTGCTGATATCCCCAGAAACACTGATTTCAAATTGCTCGATACAGAGAATTGTTAAAATCTATGAGATGGATACACACATCACCAATCAGGTTCTCCGAAAGCTTCTCTCCAGTTATCATTATAAGACGTTTGCTTTCTCATCGCAAGGATCCAGGTTCCACTTAATATCCCTTCATAGATTAACAAGAGACAGAGTTTCCCAACTGGGCAACGTAGTGTCAACTTTAACTCTCTGAAATGAATGCACACGCCAGAGGGAAGTTTCTTGGAACGTTGCTTTCTGGGTTTTATTCCCAGATATTTCACTTTTTGCCATATTCCTCAAAGTGCTGTAAAATATCCCTTTTTCAGCTTTACAGGAACAGTGTTCAAACACTGTCTTACAAGAAAAGAAGTATCATTTCCTGGGTGGAATGCACACATCATAAAGCAGTTTCTCTGAAAGCTTCTCTCCAGTTTTTATCAGTAGATATTTCCTATTATCCCATAAGCCTTAATGTGCTCCCAAATGTCCCTTCGATAATCCGTACACGATGCAGTTTCAAAACTGCATAATAGAAGGAAAATTTATCTAAGTGAGAAGAATAGATATATCTATTACAAAGCAGTGTGAGTGAATGGTTCTTTCCAGTTTTGGACTGAGGATATTTCCTTTTTCACCATAGCCATCTGTAAACTCCCAAATGTCCCCTGGGAGCATTTTCTCCAAATGGGATTCCCCAATTGTCTATGAAAAGAAAGGTTTCCCTCTGTGAGTGGAATGAACACGCCAAACCACCTCCTCAGGAATCTTCTCTCCAGTATCTATCTGAAGATATTTCCATTTTCACCATAAGCCTCAAGGTGCTCCTCAGTGTCCCTAAGCTTACTCACCTAAAACAGTGTTAGAATACTGTCCAATGAAAACAGAACCATAACAGTGCAAGTGGACTTCACGTGCCTAGAGCAGTTTAACAGCAAGTTTCCTTTTGTTTTTTACTGGTGGTTATGTCTTTTTCATCATATTCTGAAGAACTTTCCCAAATATCCCTTCTCAGGTTCCACAGAAACAGTGATTTCAGACTGCTCAATCCAAAGAATGATTTAACTCTATGAGATGAATACACACATCAGAAAGCACTTGTTCTGAAAGTTTCTCTCCACTTCTGATTGGAAGACGTTTCTTTTCTCACTACAACAATCTGGGCGCCACTTAATATCCCTTCCAAGATTCCTCAAAGACAGAGTTTCCAATCTGGGAAACGTAGTGTCAACTTCAACTCTCTGAAATGGATGCACACACCAGAGAGCAGTTTCTTGGAACGTTTCTTTCTGGTTTTCATTTCTGGATATTTCACTTTTTCCATAGTCTTCAACGTGCTGCAAAATAACACTTTTTCAGTTTTACAGGAACAGTGCTCAAACACTGCTATGAGAAAAAAGGTATAACGCCCAGTGGAATGCACACATCACAACGCAGTTTCTCAGAAATCTACTCTCCAGTTTTTATCTGAAGATATATCCTATTTAACATCAAGTGCGAAGGTGCTCCTGAATGTCACTTCACAAATTCGTGCATAATGCAGTTTCAAAACTGTGTAATAGAAAGAAAACTCTATCTATGTCAGAAGCATAGACATATCTACCACAAAGCAGTTTCACAGAAAGCTTCTTTCCAGTTTTTGGAAGGTACTTGCTGTTTCACCATAGCTGTCCATATATTCCCAAATATCCCGTGGTAGCTTATTCTCCAAAAGAGATTCCTCCGTGTTCTATGAGAAGAGAGGTATAACTCTGTGAGCGGTATGAACACGTAATAAAGCAGCTCCACGGAAATCTTCTCTCCAGTAACTATCTGAAGATACTGACCTTTTCACCATAAGCCTCAAAGCACTCTCGAGTATCCCTTAGCTGACTCACCTAAAACAGTGTTAGAATACTGGTCAATGAAAACAGAAGCTTCAATGTGCAAGTGGAATGCACGTGACCTAGAGCAGTTTCACAGAAGGTTTCCTTCTGGTTTTTATTGGATGGTATTTCTTTTTCAGCATATTCTTAAGAGTGTTCCCAAATGTCCTTTCTCAGTTTCCACAGAACCAGTGTTTTCAAACTGCTCAATACAAAGAACGATTTAACTCTATGAGATGAATACACACATCACAAACCAGGTTCTCTGAAAGCTTCTCTCCAGTTTTCAGTATAAGACGTTTCCTTTCTCACTGTAAGCATCTGAGCGCCACTTAACATCCCTTCACAGATTGATCAGAGACAGAGTTTCCAAACTGGGCAATGTAGTGTCAACTTTAACTCTCTGAAATGAATGCACACGCCAGAGAAAAGTTTCTTGGAACGTTACTTTCTGGGTTTTATTCCCGGAAATTTCACTTTTTGCCATATTCTTCAAAGTGCTGCAAAATATCCCTTTTTCAGTTTTACAGGAACAGTGTTCAAACACTGTCTTATGAGAAAAGAGGTATAACTCCCTGGGTGGAATGCATACATCACAAAGCGGTTTCTCCGAAAGCTCTTCTCCAGTTTTCATCTGGTGATATTTCCTATTTCCCCTTAAGCGTTAATGTGCTCCCGAATGTCCCTTCGGGAATCCATACATGACACAGTTTCAAAGCTGCGTAAAAGAAAGAAAGATTTATCTAAGTGAGATCAATAGACATGTGTATTACAAAGCAATGTGAGAGAACACTTCTTTCCAGTTTTTGTTTGAGGATAATTCCTTTTAAACCATAACCGTCTGTATAATCTCGATAGTGCCCTTGCAGTGATATCTCCAAACGGGATTCCCCAATCCTCTATGAGAAGAAATGTTTCACTCTGTGAGTTGAAAGTACACCTCTAAAGCACCTCCTTGGAAATGTTCTCTCCAGTATTTATCTGAAGATATTTCCGTTTTCATTACAAGCCTCAAAGCGCTCCCAAGTGTCCCTTAGCTGACTCACCTAAAAAAGTGTTAGAATACTGCACAATGAAAACAGAAGTTTAACAGTGTGAGTGGACTTCAAGTGGCCAGGAGCCGTTTCTCAGAAAGTTCCCTTCTAGTTTTTATTGGAGGTTATGTCTTTTTCACCATATTCTGAAGAGCGTTCCCAAATGTCCTTTCTCAGATTCCACAGAAACAGTGACTTCAAACTGCTCAATCCAAAGAATGATTCAACTCTATGAGATGAATACATACAGCACAAAGCAGCTGCTCTGAAAGCTTCCCACCAGTTTTCATGTGAAGACATTTCCTTTCTCACTGGAATCCTCCAGATACCACTTAATATCCCTTCACAGATTCCTCAAGGACAGAGTTTCCAAACTGGGCAACGTGGTGGAAGCTTTTACTCTGTGAAATGAATGTACTAGTCAGAGAGCAGTTTCTTGGAACGCTTCTTCCTGGGTTTTATTTCCAGATATTTCACTTTTTGCCATAGTCTTCAACGTGCAGGAAAATATCACTTTTTCACTTTTACAGAAAGAGTGTTCAAACACTGCCATGTGAGAAAAGAGGTATAATTTCCAGAGTGGAATGCACACATCACAAAGTAGTTTCTCGGTAAACTTCACTCCAGTATTTATCAGAAGATATTTCCTATTTCCCCACAGGCCTGAATGTGAATGTCCCTTCACGAATCCGTCTATGATGAGTATCAATTTGTCAATGATGCAGTATCAACACTATAACGAGTGGAAGGCACATGTAACAAAGCAGCTCCACGGAAATCTTCTCTCCAGTATCTATCTGAAGATATTTCCGTTTTCACCGTAAGCCTCAAAGCGCTCCCTAGTATCCCTTAACTGAGTCACCTCAAACAGTGTTATAATACTGGTCAATGAAAACAGAAGCTTCAATGTGCGAGTGGAATGCACGTGACCTAAAGCAGTTACACAGAAGGTTTCCTTCTGGTTTTTATTGGAAGGTATTTCTTTTTCAGCATATTCTTAAGAGTGTTCTCAAATGTCCTTCTCAGGTTCCACAGAAACAGTGATTTCAAAGTGCTCAATACAAAGAATGATTTAACCCTATGAGATGTATATGCACATCACAAACCAGGTTCTCCGAAAGCTTCTCTCCAGTTTTCATTATAAGACGTTTCATTTCTCACCACAAGCATCTCGGTGTCACTTAATATACTTAATATCCCTTCACAGATTGTTCAGAGAGAGAGTTTCCAAACTGGGCAAAGTAGTGTCCACTTTAACTCTCTGAAATGAATGCAAACGCCAGAGAGAAGTTTCCTGGAACGTTGCTTTCTGGGTTTTATTCCCGGGTATTTGACTTTTTGACATATTCTTCAAAGCGCTGCAAAATAGTCCTTTTTTGGTTTTACAGGAACAGTATTCAAACACTCTCTTACAAGAAAAGAGGTATAACTCCCTGGGGGGAATGCACACATCATAAAGTGGTTTCTCCAAAAGTTTCTCTCTAGTTTATATCTAGTGATATTTCCTATATCCCCATAACCCTGAAGGTGCTCCCGAATGTCCCTTCGGGAATCCGTCCACAACGCAGTTTCAAAACTGCCTAATAGAAAGAAAGTTTTATCTAAAAGAGATGAATAGACAAAACCAGCTAAAACCGGTTTTGACCGGCTCAAACAGGACTCAAACCTGATTTGACCAGACCAAACTGGACCGGACCAGCTCAAACCGGTTTTGCCTGGCTCAAACTGGACCAGACCGACTCGAACCAGTTTTGACCTGCTCAAACCGGACCGGACCGACTCGAACTGGTTTTGTCCGGCTCAAATCGGACCGGACCGGCACAAACCGGTTTTGACAGCCTCAAAACGGATTCAAACCGGAACGGAACAGAGCAGTTCAAATCGGACTGAAACCGGTTTTTGCCACCTCAAACCGGACTCAAATCCAAGCAGAACAGCTCAAACAAGTTTTGACCGTATTAGACCGGCTCAAACCAGTTTTGACTGGCTCAAACTGGACGAGACGGGCTCAACCCGGGTTTGACTGACTCAAACCGGACAAGACCGGCACAAACCGGACTCAAAACGGACCAAACCGGCTCAAACCGGTTTTGACCAGCTCAAACCGGACTCAAACGGGTTTTGACCAGACCAAACCAGGCCAGACCGGCACAAATCGATTTTGACCGGCTCAAACCGGACTCAAACCGGCCAGACTGGCTCAAACCTGTGTTGACTGGCTCAAACCGGACTCAAACCGGACCAGAACGGCTCAAACCGGTTTTGACCGGCTCAAACCGGAACGGACCAGACACGCTCAAAATGGACTAAACATGTTTTGACCGGCTCCAACCGGATGAAATCGCACCAGACCAGCTTTTAGACTGGCTCAAACCGGTTTAGACTGGCACAAACCGGGCCAGACCGGCTCAAACCGGTTTTGACCAGCTCAAACCGACTAAAACCAGTTTTGACCAGATGAAACCGGACCAGACAGGCTCAAAAGGGTATTGACCTGCTCAAACCGGACCCAAACCGGACCAGATCGGCTCAAACGGGTTTTGACCAGCTCAAATCTAATCAAACCGGACCAGACCGGCTAAAACCGGTTAGAAACGGCTCAAACCAGACCAGACCGGCTCAAACCGGATCAAAACGGACCAGAATGGCTCAAACCAGTTTTGACCGTCTCAAACCAGAGTCAGACGGCTTTTGACCAGATCAAAGCAGGCCAGACCGACTCAAACCGGTTTTGAACGGCTCAAACCGGACCAGACGGGCTCAAACCTGTTTTGACTGGCTAAAACCGGACTCAAACTGGACCAGACCGGCTCAAACCGGAAGGGACCAGACCGGCTCAAAACGGACTAAACATGTTTTGACCGGCTCCAACTGGATCAAACCGCACCAGACAGGCTCTTAGACTGGCTCAAACTGGTTTTAACCATCTCATTACAGACCAGACTGTGTCTACCAGGTTTTGAACGGCTCAAATCGGACTCAAACCGGACCAGACCGGCTAAAACCAGTTTGAAACAGCTCAAATCAGACCATACCGGCTCAAACCGGATCAAACCAGACCAGAAAGGCTCAAACCAGTTTTGACCAGCTCAAACCAGAATCAAACGGGTTTTGACCAGATCAAACCAGGCCAGACCGGCTCAAACTGGTTTTGACCGGCTGAAACCGGACTCAATCCGGACCAGACCGGCTCAAACCGGTTTTGACCGGCTCAAACCGAACTCAAATGGGTTTTGACCAGATCAAACCAGGCCAGACCGGCTCAAACCAATTTTGATCGGCTCAAACCGGACTCAAATCGGACCAGACCGGCTAAAACCTGTTCTGACTGGCTCAATGCTGACTCAAACTGGACCAGACCGGCTCAAACCGGTTTTGACCGGCTCAAAACGGAACGGACCAGACCGGCTCAAAACGGACTCAAACGTGTTTTGACCAGCTCCAACCGGATCAAACCGCAGCACACCGGCTCTTAGACTGGCTCAAAGCGGTTTTAACCTTCTCATTACGGACCAGACCGGGTCCACTAGGTTTTGAATGGCTCAAACCGGACTAAAACCAGACCAGACCAGCTCAAACCGGTTAGAAACGGCTCAAACCAGACCAGACTGGCTCAAACCGGATCAAACCAGTTTTGACCGGCTCAAACCAGAGTCAAACGGGTTTTGATCAGATCAAACCAGGCCAGACCGGCTCAAACCGGTTTTGACCGGATCAAACTGGACCAGATCGGCTCAAACCTGTTTTGACTGGCTCCAACCGGACTCAAACCGGACTAGACCGGCTAAAACCGATTTTGAATGGCTCAAACCAGACTCAAACAGGAACAGACCGGCTCAAACCAGACCAGACCGGCTCAAACTGGCTCAAACCGGACCAGAACATCTCAAACCGGTTTTCACCAGCTCAAACCGGACTCATACGTATTTTGACCAGATCAAAGCAGGCCAGTCTGGCTCAAACCGGTTTTGACCAGCTCAAACTGGACTCAAACCGGCCCAGACCCATTCCAACCGGTTTTGAGAGGCTCAAACCGAACCAGATCTGCTCAAACCGAACCAGACCGGCTTTAACCTGTTTTGACCGGCTCAAACCGGACTAAAATTGGACCAGACCGGCTCAAACCGTATCAAACCCGACCACACCGGCTCAAACCGGTTTTGACCGGCTCAAACCGGACTCAAACCAGACCAGACCGGCTCAAACCTGTTTTGACTGGCTCAAGCCGGACTCAAACCGGACCAGACCGGCTCAAACCTGTTTTGACTGGCTCAAACCGGACTCAAACCGTAGAAGACCGGATCAAACCAGAACGGACCAGACCGGCTCAAAACGGACTAAACATGTTTTGACCGGCTCCAACTGGATCAAACCGCACCAGACCGGCTCTTAGACTGGCTCAAACCGGTTTTAAACCGTCTCATTACGGACCAGAAGTTGTCTACCAGGTTTTGAACGGCTCAAACCGGACTCAAACCGGACCAGACCGGCTAAAACCGGTTTGATACGGCTCAAACCAGACCAGACCGGCTGAAACCGGATCAAACCGGACCAGTACGGCTCAAAACAGTTTTGACCGGCTCAAACCAGAGTCAAACGGATTTTGACCAGATCAAACCAGGCCAGACCGGCTCCAACCGGTTTTGACCGGCTCAAACCGGATTCAAACCGGCCCAGTCCGGTTCCAACCGGTTTTGAGAGGCTCAAACCGAACCAGACCTGCTCAAACCGAACCAGACAGGCTGTAACCTGTTTTGACTGGCTCAACCCGGACTAAAACCGGACCAGACTGGCTCAAACCGTATCAAACCCGACTACACCGGCTCAAACCCGTTTTCACCGGCTCAAACCGACTCAAACCGCCTTTGACCGGATGAAACCAGACAAGACCGGCTCAAAACGGTTTTGACCTGCTCAAACCAGTCTCAAACCGGACCAGACCGGCTCAAACCGGTTATGACCGGCTCAAATCTAATCAAACCGGACCAGACCGGCTCAAACCGGATCAATCCGCAGTAGACCGGCTCAAACCGGTTTTGACCGGCTCAAACCAGACGAGACGGGCTCAAACCAGTTTTGACCGGCTCAAACACGACCAGACCGGCTCTAACCAGACCAAACCGGCTCAAACCAGCTGAAACCTGACCAGACCGGCTCAATCAGGTTTTGAACGTTTCAAACCGCACCGGACCGACTCAAACCGGTTTTGACCAGCTGAAACCGGACTCAAAACGGATCAGACCGGCTCAAACCAATTTTGACAGTATTAGACTGGCTATAACCGCTTTTGACCATCTCAAACTGGACCAGACCGGATCAAACGTGTTTTGACTGGCTCAAACTGGACTCAAACCGTAGAAGACCGGATCAAACCAGAATGCACCAGACCGGCTCAAAACGGACTAAACATGTTTTGACCGGCTCCAACCGGATCAAACCGCACCAGACCAGCTCTTAGACTGGCTCAAACAGGTTTTAACCGTCTGATTACGGACCAGACCGTGTCTACCAGGTTTTGAACGGCTCAAACCGGACTCAAACCGAACCAGACCGGCTAAAACCGGTTTGAAACGTCTCAAACCAGACCAGACCGGCTGAAACCGGATCAAATCGGACCAGAACGGCTCAAACCAGTTTTGACCGGCTCAAACCAGAGTCAAACGGAATTTGACCTGATGAAACCAGGCCAGACCGGCTCAAACCGGTTTTGACCGGCTCAAACTGGACTCAAACCGGACCAGACTGGCTCAAACCTGTTTTGACTGGCTCAAACCAGACTCAAACCAGAGCAGACCGGCTCAAACCTGTTTTGACTGGCTCAAACCGGACTCAAACCAGACTAGACCGGCTAAAACTGATTTTGAATGGCCCGAACCGGACTAAAACAGGAACAGACCGGCTCAAACAGGAACAGACAGGTTCAAACCGGCTCAAACCAGACCAGACCGGCTCAAACCGGCTCAAACCGGACCAGAACATCTCAAACCGGTTTTCACCGCCTCAAACCGGACTCATACGGGTTTGGACCGGATCAAACCGGACTAGACCGGCTCAAACCGGTTTTGACTGGCTGAAACCGGACTCAAACTGGCCCAGACCAGTTCCAACCGGATTTGACAGGCTCAAACCGGACCATGCCGGCTCAAACCGAACGAGACCCGCTGAAACCGGTTCGACCAGCTCGAAACGGACTAAAACCAGACCAGACCGGCTCAAATCGGTTTTGACCGGCTCAAACCAGACAAGACTGGCTCAAACCGGATCAAACCCGACCAGACCGGCTCAAACCGGTTTTGACCGGCTCAAACCGACTCAAAACGGTTTTGACTGGATGAAACTGGACCAGACCAGCTCAAAACGGTTTTGACCTGCTCAAACCGGACTCAAACCGGACCAGACTGGCTCAAACCGGTTTTGACCAGCTCAAATCTAAACAAACCGGACCTGAGCGGCTGAAACCGGATCAATCCGCAGCAGACTGGCTCAAACCGGTTTTGACTGGCTCAAACCAGACGAGACAGGCTCAAACCGGTTTTGACCGGCTCAAACACGAACAGATCGGCTCTAACCAGACCAGACCGGCTCAAGCCAGCTGAAACCTGACCAGACTGGCTCAAACAGGATTTGAACGTTTCAAACCGAATGGGACCGACTCAAACCGGTTTTGACCAGCTGAAACCGCATTCAAAACGGACCAGACCAGCTCAAACCTATTTTGACCGTATTAGACTGGCTCAAACCGCTTTTGACCATCTCAAACCGAACCAGACTGGACCAAACCGGTTTTGACCGGCTGAAACCAGACTCAAGCCGTACCAGACCGGCTCAAACCTGTTTTGAACAGCTCAAACCGGACTCAAACTGGAACAGACCGGCTCAAACCGGCTCAAGCCAGACCAGACCAGCTCAAACCGGCTACAACCAGACCAGAACATCTCAAACCGGTTTTCACCGGCTCAAACCGGACTCATACGGGTTTTGACCTTATCAAACCAGGCCAGACCGGCTCAAACCGGTTTAGAATGGCTGAAAGAGGACTCAAACAGGTTTTAACCAGATCGAACTGGGCTAGACCGTCTAAAACCGGTTTTGACCGGCTCAAACCGGTCTCAAACGTGTTTTGACCAGATCAAACCGGACCAGACTGGCTCAAGTCGGTTTTGACCGGCTCAAACCCGATTGGACCGACTCGAACCACTTTTGAACGGCTCAACCTTGACGGAACGGGCTCGAACCAGTTTTGACTGGCTCAAACCGGATTCAAATCGAAACAGACCACACCAGCTCAAACCGGACTGAAACCGGTTTTGACCGCCTCAAACCAGACTAAAATCCGACCAGACCGGCTCCAAACGGTTTTGACTGTGTTAAACCGGCTCAAACCGGTTTCAACCTGCTCAATCCGGACCAGACCGACACAAACCGGATCAAACAGGACCAGAAACCCTGTAACCAGATTTGACCAGCTCAAACCGGACTCAAACGGGTTTTGAACAGATCAAAGCAGGCTAGACCGGCTCAAAGCGGTTTTGACCGGCTCAAACTGGACTCAAACCGAACCAGACCGGCTCAAACCTGTTTTGCCTGGCTCAAACCGGACACAAACCGGACCAGACAGGCCAAACCGGTTTTGACCGGCTGAAACCAGACTCAAACCGGACTAGACCGGCTCAAACCGGTTTTGAACGGCTTAAACCGGATTCAAACAGGAACAGACTGGCTAAAACTGGGTTAAGCCAGACCAGACCGGCTCAAACCGGCTCAAACCGGACCAGAACATCTCAAACCGGTTTTCACCGCATCAAACCGGACTCATACGGGTTTGGACCGGATCAAACCGGACTACACCGGCTTAAACCGGTTTTGACCGGCTGAAACCGAACTCAAACAGGCCCAGACGGTTCCAACCGGTTTTGACAGATCAAACCGGACCAGACCGGCTCTATCCGAACCAGACCCGCTGAAACCGGATTTGACCGGCTCGAAACAGACTAAAACCGGACCAGACTGGCTCAAATCGGTTTTGACCGGCTCAAATCAGACCAGAGCGGCTCAAACCGGATCAAACCCGACCAGACCGGCTCAAACCGGTTTTGACCGGCTCAAACCGACTAAAACCAGTTTTGACTGGATGAAACCGGACCAGACCATCTCAAAACGGTTTTGACCTGCTCAAACCGGACTCAAACCGGACCAGATCGGCTCAAACCGGATCAAACCGCAGCAGACTGGCTCAAACCTCTTTTGACCAGCTCAAATCGGACGAGACAGGCTCAAACCGGTTTTGACAGACTCAAACCCGACCAGATCGGCTCTAACCCGACCAGACCGGCTCTAACCAGCTAAAACATGACCAGACTGGCTCAAACCGGTTTTGAATGGTTCAAACCAAACCGGACCGACTCAAACCAGTTTTTACCTCCTGAAACCGGACTCAAACCGGACCAGACCAGCTCAAACCTATTTTGACCATATTGGACCAGCTCAAACCGGTTTTGATCAGCTCAAACCAGACGAGACGGGCTCAAACTGGTTTTGGTCGGCTCAAGCACGACCAGACCGGCTCTAACCAGACCATACCGGCTCAAAGCAGCTCAAACCTGACCAGACCAGCTCACACAGGTTTTGAACGTTTCAAACCGAACCGGACCAACTCCTACCGATTTTGACCAGCTGAAACTGGACTCAAAACGGACCAGACTGGCTCAAAATTATTTTGACCGTATTAGACCGTCTCAAACCGCTTTTGACCATCTCAAACCGAACCAGACCGGCTCAAACTGGTGTTGACCGGCTTATACCGGACTCAAACCGGTTTTGGCCGGTTCAAACTGTACCAGACCGGCTCAAACTTGTTTTGACTGGCTCAAACCGGACCAGAGCGGCTCAGACCCGATCAATACGGACCAGACCGGCTCAAACAGGCTGAAAACGAACTCAAACTGGTACGGACCACACCGGCTTACACCGGACTCAAACCGGACCAGACTGGCTCAAACCTGCTCAAACCGGACTCAAACCGGACCAGACCGGCTCAAACCGGTTTTGACCGACTCAAACCGGAACGGACCAGACCCGCTCAAAACGGACTAAACATGTTTTGACCGGCTCCAACCGGATCAAACTGCACCAGACCAGCACTTAGACTGGCTCAAAGCGGTTTTAACCATCTCATTACGGACCAGACCGGGTCTACTAGGTTTTGAATGGCTCAAACCGGACTCAAACCGGACCAGACCGGCTTAAACCGGTTAGAAACGGCTCAAACCAGACCAGAGCAGCTCAAACCGGATCAAACCGGACCAGAACGGCTCAAACCAATTTTGACCGGCTCAAACCAGAGTCAAACGGGTTTTGACCAGATGAAACAAGGCCAGACCGGCTCAAACCGGTTTTGACCGGCTCAAACCGGACCAGACCGGCTCAAATCTGTTTTGACTGGCTCAAACCGGACTCAAACCGGACCAGACCGGCTCAAACCTGTTTTGACTGGCTCAAACCGGACCCAAACCGGACTAGAATGGCTAAAACCGATTTTGAACGGCTCAAATCGGACTCAAACAGGAACAGACAGGCTCAAACAGGAACAGACCAGCTCAAACCGGCTCAAACCAGACCAGACCGGCTCAAACCGGCTCAAACGGGACAAGAACATCTCAAACCGGTTTTCACTGGCTCAAACCGGACTTATACGGGTTTTGACCAGATCAAACCAGGCCAGTCCGGCTCAAACCGGCTTTGACCGGCTCAAATTGGACTCAAACCGGCCCAGACCGGTTCCAACCGGTTTTGACACGCTCAAACCAAACAAGAACTGCTCAAACCGAACCAGACCGGCTGTAAGCTGTTTTGACTGGCTCAAACCGGACTAAAACCGGACCAGACCGGCTCAAAACGGTTTTGACCGGCTCAAACCAGACCAGACCAGCTCAAACTGTATGAAACCTGACCAGACTGGCTCACACCGGTTTTGACCGGCTCAAGCCTACTCAAACCGGTTTTGACCAGATGAAACTGGACCAGACCGGCTTAAAACGGTTTTGACCTGCTCAAACAGGACTCAAACCGTACCAGACCGGCTGAAACCGGTTTTGACCGGCTCAAATCTAAACAAACCGGACCAGACCGCTGAAACTGGATCAATCCGCAGCAGACCGGCTCAAACCGGATTTGACTGGCTCAATCCTGATGAGACGGGCTCAAAGTGGTTTGGACCGGCTCAAACACGACCAGACCGGCTCTAACCAGACCAGACCGGCTCAAAGCAGCTCAAACCTGACCAGACCGGCTCACACAGGTTTTGAACGTTTCAAACCAAACCGGACGAACTCAAACCGGTTTTGACCAGCTGGAAGTGGACTCAAAACGGTCCAGACTGGCTCAAACTTATTTTGACCGTATTAGACCGGCTCAAACCGCTTTTGACCATCTCAAACTGAACCAGACCGGCTCAAACTGGTTTTGACCGGCTTAAATTGGACTCAAACCTGTTTTGACCGGCTCAAACCGGACCAGACCGCCTCAGACTGCATCAATCCGGACCAGACCGGCTCAAACCAGCTGAAACCAGACTCAAACTCGTATGGACCACATCGGCTTACACCAGACTCAAACCGGACCACACTGGCTCAAACCTGCTCAAACCGGACTCAAACCGGAACGGACCAGAATAGCTCAAACCGGACTCACCCGGTTTTGACTGGATCAAACTGGATCAAACCGCATCAGACCGGCTCAAACCTGTTTTGACTGTATTAGAACGGCTCATATCGGTTTTGACCGGCTCAAACCGAACCAGACCGCGCCGAACCCGTTTTGACTGGCTCAAACTGGACTCAAAACAGTTTTGACCGGATCAAACCGGACCAGACCTGCTAAAACCGGTTTTGACCGGCTCAAACCGGACTCAAACCTGTTTTGACCACCTCAAACCGGACTAAAATCCGACCAGATCGGCTCAAACAGGTTTTGACCATGTTAAACCGGCTCAAAACGGTTTCAACCTGCTCAAACCGGACCAGACTGGCTCAAACCGGATCAAACCAGACAAGAAACCCTATAACCGGTTTTGACCGGCTCAAACCGGACTCAAACGAGTTTTGACCAGATCAAACCTGGCCAGACTGGCTCAAAACGGTTTTGACCGGCTCAAAGAGGACTCAAACCGGACCAGACCGGCTCAAACCTGTTTTGACTGGCTCAAACCAGACTCAAACCGGACCAGACCGGCTCAAACCGGTTTTGACCGGCTGAAACCGGACTCAAACCGGACTAGACCGGGTCAAACCGGTTTTCAACGGCTCAAAACCGGACTCAAAATGGAACAGACCGGCTAAAACCAGCTCAAGCCATACCAGACCGGCTCAAAGCGGCTCAAACCAGACCAGAACATCTCAAACTGGTTTTCACCAGCTCAAACCGGACTCATGCATGTTTTGACCAGATCAAACCAGGCCACACAGGCTCAAACCGGTTTTGACCAGCTGAAACCGGACTCAAACAGGCCCAGACCGGTTCCAACCGGTTTTGACAGGCTCAAACCGGACCAGACCGGCTCAAACCGAACCAGACAGGCTGAAACCGTTTTGACTGGCTCAAACCGGACTCAAACCGGACCAGACCAGCTCAAACCGGTTTTGACCGGCTCAAACCAGACCAGACCGGCTCAAACCGGATCAAACCCGACCAAACCGGCTCAAACCGGTTGTGACTGGCTCAAACCGACTCAAACCGGTTTTGACCGGATGAAAACGGATCAGACCGGCTCAAAACGGACTCAAACGTGTTTTGACCGGCTCCAACCGGATCACACCGCACCAGACCGGCTCTGAGACTGGCTCAAACCGGTTTCAACAAACCGTCTCATTGCCGACCAGACCGTGTCTACCAGGTTTTGAACGGCTCAAACCGGACTCAAACCAGACCAGACCGGCTCAAACCGGATCAAACCGGATCAGAACGGCTCAAACCAGTTTTGACCGGCTCAAACCTGACTCATACACCACCAGAAAGGCTCAAATCTGTTTTTGACCATATTAGACCGCCTCAAACCAGTTTTTCCCGGATCGAATCGGTCCAGACCAGTTCAAATCGGTTTAGACCGGCTTAAACCGGACTCACACCGGTTATGACCGGATCAAACCGGACCAGACCGTCTAAAACCGGTTTTGACGGGCTCAAATCGGACTCAAATGTGTTTTGACCAGACCAAACTGGACTGGACCGGTTCAAACCGGTTTTGCCCGGCTGAAACCGGACCAGACCTACTCGAACCGGTTTTGACCGGCTCAAACTGGACCGGACCGACTCGAACTGGTTTTGGCCCGGCTCAAACCGAACCAGACTGGCTGAAACTGGTTTTGACCGGTTCAAACCAGATTCAAACCGGAACAGAACAGACCGGCCCATGCCGGACTGAAACCGATTTTTACCGCCTCAAACCGGACTCAAATCCGAGCAGACCGGCTCAAACATGTTTTGACCGTATCAGACCGGCTCAAACCGATTTTGACGGGCACAAACCAGATGAGACGGGCTTAAACTGGCTTTGACCAGCTCAAGCCGGACCAGACCGGCAAAAAGCAGACTCAAACCCGACTGAAACCAGACCAGACTGGCTCAAACCGGTTTTGACCGGCTCAAACCAGACTCAAACGGGTTTTGACCAGATCAAACCAGGCCAGACCAGCTCAAACCGATTTTGACTGGCTCAAACCGAACTCAAACTGGACCAGACCTGCTCAAACCTGTTTTGACTGGCTCAATCCGGACCAGACAGGCACAAACCGGACTCCAACCAGACTCAAACCGGACCAGACCGGCTCAAACCCGTTTTGACCGGCTCAAACCGGACTCAAACGGGTTTTGACCAGATCAAACCAGGCCAGACCGGCTCAAACCGATTTTGACTGGCTCAAACCGGACTCAAACCGGACCAGACCTGCTCAAACCTGTTTTGACTGGCTCAATCCGGACTCAAACCGGACCAGACCGGCTCACACCAGTTTTGACCGGCTCAAACCGGAACGGATCAGACCGGCACAAAACGGACTCAAACGTGCTTTGACCAGCTCCAACGGGATCAAACCACACCACACCGGCTCTTAGACAGGCTCAAAGCGGTTTTAACCATCTCTTTACGGACCAGACCGGGTCTACTAGGTTTTGAATGGATCAAACCGGACTCAAACTGGACCAGACCGGATCAAACCGGATCAAATCGGACCAGAACGGCTCAAATCAGTTTTGAGAGGCGCAAAACAGTGTCAAACGGGTTTTGACCAAATCAAACCAGGACAGACCGGCTCAAACCGGTTTTGACTGGCTCAAACCGGACCAGACCGTCTCAAACCTGTTTCAACTGGTTCAAACCGGACTCAAACCGTAGAAGACCGGCTCAAACCGGAACAGACCACACCAGCTCAAAATGGACTAAACATATTTTGACCTGCCCCAACCGGATCACACCGCACCAGACCGGCTCTTAGACTGGCTCAAACCGGTTTTAACCATCTCATTACGGACCAGACCGTGTCTACCAGGTTTTGAATGGCTCAAACCGGACTCAAACCGGACCAGACAGGCTAAAACCGGTTTGATATGGCTCAAACCAGACCAGACCGCCTCAAACCGGATCAAACCGGACCAGAACGGCTCAAACCAGTTTTGACCAGCTCAAACCAGAGTCAAACGGGTTTTGACGAGATCAAACCAGGCCACACCGGCTCAAACCGGTTTTGACCAGCTCAAAGAGGACTCAAACCGGACCTGACCGGTTCAAACCTGTTTTGACTGGCTCAAAAAGGACTCAAACCGGAACAGACCGGCTCAAAACCGGATTTGACCGGCTGAAACCGGATTCAAACCGGACTAGACCGGCTCAAACCGGTTTTGAATGGCTCAAACTGGACTCAAACAGAAACAGACCGGCTCAAACAGGAACAGACCGGCTCAAAACGGCTCAAACCAGACCAGACCGGATCAAACCGGCTCAAATCGGACCAGAACATCTCAAACCGGTTTTCACCGGCTCAAACCGGACTCATATCGGTTTTGACCGGATGAAACCAGGCCAGACCGGCTGAAACCAGTTTTGACCGGCTCAAACCGGACTCAAACCGACCCAGACCTCTTCCAACCGGTTTTGACAGGCTCAAAACAGACGAGACTTGCTCAAAGCGAACCAGACCGTCTGAAACCGGTATTGACCAGATCAAACCGGAATAAAACCGGATCAGACCAGCTTAAACCGATTTTGACCGGCTCAAACCAGACCAGACCGGCTAAAACCGGATCAAACCCGACCAGACCGGCTCAAACCGGTTTTGACCGGATCAGACCGTCACAAACCAGTTTTGATGGGATGAAACCGGACCAGACCGGCTCAAAAGGGTTTTGACCTGCTCAAACGGGACTCAAACCCGACCAGATAGGCTCAAACCGGTTTTGACTTGCTCAAACAGGACTCAAACCGGCCCAGACCTGTCCCAATCGGTTTTGACAGGCTCAAACAGGACCAGTCCGGCTGAAACTGAACCAGACCGGTTGAAACCGGTTTTGACCAGCTCAAACTGGACTGAAACCTGACCGGACTGGCTCAAACCAGATCAAAGCAGGCCAGACTGGCTCAAACCGGTTTTGACCGGCTCAAACCGTAACGGACCAGACCGCCTCAAAATGGACTCAAACATGTTTGACCGGCTCCAAACGGATCAAACCGCACCAGACCGGCTCTTAGACTGGCTCAAACCAGTTTTAACCGTCTCATTACGGACAAGACCGTGTCTACCAGGTTTTGAAAGGCTCAAACCGGACTCAAACAGGACCAGACCGGGTAAAACTGGTTTGAACTGGGTCAAAAGGGACCAGACTGCCTCAAGTCGTATCAAACCGGACCAGAACGGCTCAAACCACTTTTGACCGGCTCAAACCAGAGTCAAACGGGTTTTGAACAGATCAAACCAGGCGAGACCGGCTGAAACCGGTTTTGACCGGCTCAAACCGGACTCAAACTGGACCAGCCCAGCTCAAACCTTTTTTGATTGGCTCAAACCGGACTCAAACTGGACCAGACCTGCTCAAACCTGTTTTGACTGGCTCAATCCGGACTCAAACCGGACCAGACCGGCTCACACCGGTTTTGACCGGCTCAAACCGGAACGGATCAGACCGGCACAAAACGGACTCAAACGTGCTTTGACCAGCTCCAACGGGATCAAACCACACCACACCGGCTCTTAGACAGGCTCAAAGCGGTTTTAACCATCTCTTTACGGACCAGACCGGGTCTACTAGGTTTTGAATGGATCAAACCGGACTCAAACTGGACCAGACCGGATCAAACCGGATCAAATCGGACCAGAACGGCTCAAACCAGTTTTGAGAGGCGCAAAACAGTGTCAAACGGGTTTTGACCAAATCAAACCAGGACAGACCGGCTCAAACCGGTTTTGACTGGCTCAAACCGGACCAGACCGTCTCAAACCTGTTTCAACTGGTTCAAACCGGACTCAAACCGTAGAAGACCGGCTCAAACCGGAACAGACCACACCGGCTCAAAACGGACTAAACATATTTTGACCTGCCCCAACCGGATCACACCGCACCAGACCGGCTCTTAGACTGGCTCAAACCGGTTTTAACCATCTCATTACGGACCAGACCGTGTCTACCAGGTTTTGAATGGCTCAAACCGGACTCAAACCGGACCAGACAGGCTAAAACCGGTTTGATATGGCTCAAACCAGACCAGACCGCCTCAAACCGGATCAAACCGGACCAGAACGGCTCAAACCAGTTTTGACCAGCTCAAACCAGAGTCAAACGGGTTTTGACGAGATCAAACCAGGCCACACCGGCTCAAACCGGTTTTGACCAGCTCAAAGAGGACTCAAACCGGACCTGACCGGTTCAAACCTGTTTTGACTGGCTCAAAAAGGACTCAAACCGGAACAGACCGGCTCAAACCGGATTTGACCGGCTGAAACCGGATTCAAACCGGACTAGACCGGCTCAAACCGGTTTTGAATGGCTCAAACTGGACTCAAACAGAAACAGACCGGCTCAAACAGGAACAGACCGGCTCAAAACGGCTCAAACCAGACCAGACCGGATCAAACCGGCTCAAATCGGACCAGAACATCTCAAACCGGTTTTCACCGGCTCAAACCGGACTCATATCGGTTTTGACCGGATGAAACCAGGCCAGACCGGCTGAAACCAGTTTTGACCGGCTCAAACCGGACTCAAACCGACCCAGACCTCTTCCAACCGGTTTTGACAGGCTCAAAACAGACGAGACTTGCTCAAAGCGAACCAGACCGTCTGAAACCGGTATTGACCAGATCAAACCGGAATAAAACCGGATCAGACCAGCTTAAACCGATTTTGACCGGCTCAAACCAGACCAGACCGGCTAAAACCGGATCAAACCCGACCAGACCGGCTCAAAACCGGTTTTGACCGGATCAGACCGTCACAAACCAGTTTTGATGGGATGAAACCGGACCAGACCGGCTCAAAAGGGTTTTGACCTGCTCAAACGGGACTCAAACCCGACCAGATAGGCTCAAACCGGTTTTGACTCGCTCAAACAGGACTCAAACCAGCCCAGACCTGTCCCAATCGGTTTTGACAGGCTCAAACAGGACCAGTCCGGCTCAAACCGAACCAGACCGGTTGAAACCGGTTTTGACCAGCTCAAACTGGACTGAAACCTGACCGGACTGGCTCAAACCAGATCAAAGCAGGCCAGACTGGCTCAAACCGGTTTTGACCGGCTCAAACCGTAACGGACCAGACCGCCTCAAAATGGACTCAAACATGTTTGACCGGCTCCAAACGGATCAAACCGCACCAGACCGGCTCTTAGACTGGCTCAAACCAGTTTTAACCGTCTCATTACGGACAAGACCGTGTCTACCAGGTTTTGAAAGGCTCAAACCGGACTCAAACAGGACCAGACCGGGTAAAACTGGTTTGAACTGGGTCAAAAGGGACCAGACTGCCTCAAGTCGTATCAAACCGGACCAGAACGGCTCAAACCACTTTTGACCGGCTCAAACCAGAGTCAAACGGGTTTTGAACAGATCAAACCAGGCGAGACCGGCTGAAACCGGTTTTGACCGGCTCAAACCGGACTCAAACTGGACCAGCCCAGCTCAAACCTTTTTTGATTGGCACAAACCGGACTCAAACCGGACCAGACCGGCTCAAACCGGTTTTGAACGGCTCAAATCGGACTCAAACTGGAACTGACTGGCTCAAACGGGAACAGACCGGCTCAAACCGGCTAAAACTAGACCAGACCGGCTCAAACAGGCTCAAACCGGACCAGAACATCTCAAACCGGTTTTGACCCACTCAAACCAGACTCAAAAGGGTTTTGAACAGATCAAACCAGGGCAGACAGGCTCAAACCGATTTTGACCGGCTCAAACCGGACTCAAACCAGACCAGAACGGCTCAAACCTGTTTTGACTGGCTCAAACCGGACTCAAACCGGACCAGACCGGCTCTAACCGGTTTTGACCGGCTCAAACCAGAATGGACCAGAATGCCTCAAAACGGGCTCAAACATGTTTTGACCGGCCCCAACCGGATCAAACCGAACCAGACCGGCTCTCAGACTGGCTCAAACCGGTTTTAACCGTCTCATTACGGACCAGACCGGGTCTACCAGGTTTTGAACGGCTCAAACCGGACTCAAACCAGACCAGACCGGCTAAAACTGGTTTGAACCGGCTCAAACGAGACCAGACTGCCTCAAGCCGTATGAAACCGGACCAGAACGGCTCAAACCAATTTTGTCCGGCTCAAACCAGAATAAAACGGGTTTTGACCAGATCAAACAAGGCCAGACTGGCTCAAACCGGTTTTGACCGGCTCAAACCGGACTCAAACCGGACCAGACCAGCTCAAACCTTTTTTGACTGGCTCAAACTGGACTCAAACCAGACCAGACCGGCTCAAATCGGTTTTGAACGGCTCAAATCGGACTCAAACTGGAATAGACCGGCCTAAACAGGAACAGACCGGCTCAAAACCGGGTAAAACTAGACCAGACCAGCTCAGACCGGCTAAAACCAGACCAGAACATCTCAAAACCGGTTTTCACCGGCTCAAACCGGACTCATACGGGTTTTGACCGGATGAAACCAGGCCAGACCGCTCAAACCGGTTTTGACCTGCTCAAACTGGACTCAAACAGGCCCAGACCGGTTCCAACCGGTTTTGACAGGCTCAAACCGGACCAGACCGGCTAAAACCGAACCAGACCGGCTGAAACCTGTTTTGACTGGCTCAAACCGGACTAAAACCGGACCGGAACGGCTCAAACCGGTTTTGAACAGCTCAAACCAGACCAGAATTGCTCAAACCAGATCAAACCCGACCAGACCGGCTCTAAACTGACCAGACCAGCTCAAACCAGCTAAAACCTGACCTGACCGGCTCAAACTGGTTTTGAACGGTTCAAACCGAACCAGACAGATTCAAACCGGTTTTGACGGGCTGAAACCTGACTCAAAACGGACCAGACCGGATCAAAGCTATTTTGACCATATTAGACCGGCTGCAACCGGTTTTGACCGTCTCAAACCGAACCAGACCGGCTCAAACCGGTTTTGATCGGCTTAAAACGAATTCAAACCGGAACGAATAGACTGGCTCAAACTGGACTGAAACCAATTTTTACCGCCTCAAACCGGACTCAAATCCAAGCAGACTGGTTCAAATATGTTTTGACCGTATTTGACTGGATCAAACCAGTTTTGACCAGCTCAAACCGGACCAGACGGGCTCAAACCGGTTTTGACCGACTCAAACTGGACCAGACCGGCACAAACCGGAATCAAACCGGACTCAAACCAGACCAGACCGGCTCAAACCGGTTTTAACAAGCGCAAACTGGACTCAAAACGGACCAGACCGGCTCAAACCTATTTTGCCCCTATTAGACTGGCTCAAACCGCTTTTGACCGTCTCAAACCGAACCAGACCGGCCCAAACCGGTTTTGACCGACTCAAACCTGACCAGACCGGCTCAAACCTGTTTTGATCGGCTCAAACCAGACCAGACCGGCTCAGGACCGGATCAATCCGGAACAGACCAGCTCAAACCGGCTGAAACCGGACTCAAAATGGTATGGACAACACTGGCTTACACCAGACTCAAACCGGACCAGACTGGCTCAAACCTGCTCAAACCGGACTCAAGCCGGAAAGGACCAGACCGGCTCAAACCGGACTCACCCGGTTTTTGACTGGATCAAACTGGATCAAACCGCATCAGACCGGCTCAAACCTGTTTTGACTGTATTAGACTGGCTGAAATCGGTTTTGACTGGCTCAAACTGAACCAGACCAGGCCTAACTGGTTTTGACCGGCTCAAACCGGACTCAAACAGGTTTTGACCGGACTCAAAATGGCCAGACCGGCTCAGACCGGATCAAGCCACACCAGCCCGGCTCAAACGGCTGAAACAGGACTCAAACTGGTACGGACCACACTGGCTTACCACCGAACTCAAACCGGACCAGACTGGCTCAAATTGCTCAAACCGGACTCAAACCAGAACGGACCAGACTCGCTCAAACCGGACTCACCCGGTTTTGACTGGATCAAACTGGATCAAACCACATCAGACCGGCTCAAACCTGTTTTGACTGTATTAGTCCGACTGAAATCGGTTCTGACTGGCTCAAACTGAACCAGACCAGGCCGAACCGGTTTTGACCGGCTCAAACCGGACTCAAACAGGTTTTGTCCGGACTCAAAGTGGCCAGACCGGCTCAAACCTGTTTTGACTGGCTCAAACCAGACTCAAACCGCACCAGACCGGCTGAAACCAGTTTGGACCGGCTCAAACCGGAACGGACCAGACCGGCTCAAAACGGACTAAACATGTTTTGACCGGCTCCAACCAGATCAAACCGCACGACACCGGCTCTTAGACTGGCTCAAACCGGTTTTAACTGTCTCATTACGGATCAGACCGTGTCTACCAGGTTTTGAACGGCTCAAACCGGACTCAAACCGGACCAGACAGGCTAAAAACCGGTTTGAAACGGCTGAAAACCAGACCAGACCGGCTCAAACAGAATCAAACCGATCAAGAACGGTTCAAACCAGTTTTGACCGGCTCAATCCAGAGTCAAACGGGTTTTGACCAGATCAAACCAGGCCAGACCGGCTCAAAAAGGTTTTAACCTGCTCAAACCGGACTCAAACCTGACCAGACCGGCTCAACCTGTTTTGACTGGCTCAAACCGGACTCAAACCGGGCCAGACCGGCTCAAACCGGTTTTGACCGGCTGAAACCGGACTCAAACTGTACCAGACCGGCTGAAACCGGTTTTGAACGGCTCAAACCAGACTCAAACTGGAACAGACCGGCTCAAACTGGCTCAAGCCAGACCAGACCGGCTCAAAGCGGGTCAAACCGGACCAGAACATCTCAAACCGGTTTTCACTGGCTCAAACCAGACTCATGCGGGTTTGACCAGATCAAACCGGACCAGACCGGCTCAAACCGGATCAATCCGCAGAAGACCGGCTCAAACCGGTTTTGACCGGCTCAAACACGACCAGACCGGCTCTAACCAGACCAGACCGGCTCAAACCAGCTCAAAGCTGACCAGACCGCCTCAAACAGGTTTTGAACGTTTTCAAACGGAACCGGACCGACTCAAACCGGTTTTGACCAGCTGAAACCAGACTCAAAACGGACCAGACCGGCTCAAACCTATTTTGACCATATCAGACCGGCTCAAACCGCTTTTGACCGGGACCAGACCGGGGACCAGACCGGCTCAAAACCGGTTAGAAATGGCTCAAACCAGACCAGACAGCTAAAACCGGATCAAACCGGACCAGAACGGCTCAAACAAGTTTTGACCGGCTCAAACCAGAGTCAAACGGGGTTTTGACCAGATCTAAACAGGCCAGACCGGCTCAAACCGGACTCAAACCGGACCAGGCCGGCTCAAAGCTGTTTTGACTGGCTCAAACCGGTCTCAAACGGGACCAGACTGGCTCAAACCGGTTTTGACCAGCTGAAACCGGACTCAAACCGGACTAGACTGGCTCAAACCGGTTTTGAACGACTCAAAACGGACTCAAACAGGAACAGACTGGCTCAAACAGGAACAGAACGGCTCGAACCGGCTCAAACCAGACCAGACCGGCTCAAACCGGCTCAAACCGGACCAGAACATCTGAAACCGGTTTTCACCGGCTCAAACCGGACTCAAACGGGTTTGGACAGGATCAAACCAGGCCAGACCGGCTCAAACCGGTTTTGACTGTCTCAAAACGGACTCAAATAGGCCCAGAGCGGTTCCAACCAGTTTTAACAGGCTCAAACCTGACCAGACCGTCTCAAACCGGATCAAACCGGACAAGAAACCCTATAACCGGTTTTGACCCGCTCAAACCATACTCAAACGGGTTTTGACCAGATCAAACCAGGCCAGACCGGCTCAAATCTGTTTGACTGGCTCAAACTGGACACAAACCGGACCAGACCGGCTCAAACTGGTTTTGACTGGCTTAAACAGGACTGAAACCGGACTAGACCGGCTCAAAGCGTTTTTGAACGGCTCAAACCGGACTCAAACCGGACCAGACCTGCTCAAAGCGGCTCAAACCGGACCAGAACATCTCAAACTCGTTTTCTCCAGCTCAAACCGGACTCATGCGGGTTTTGACCAGATCAAAGGAGGCCAGAATGGCTCAAACCGCTTTCGACTGGCTCAACCGGACTCAAACCGGACCAGACCGGTTCCAACCGGTTTTGACAGGCTCAAACCGGACCAGACCGTCTCAAACCGGATCAAACCGGACCAGAACCCCTAAAACCGGTTTTGACCGGATCAAACCAGACTCAAACGGGTTTTGACCAGATCAAACCAGGCCAGACCGGCTCAAATCGGTTTTGACTGGCTCAAAGAGGACTCAAACCGGACCAGACCGGCTCAAACCTGTTTTGACTGGCTCAAACCGGTCTCAAACGGGACCAGACTGGCTCAAACCGGTTTTGACCAGCTGAAACCGGACTCAAACCGGACTAGACTGGCTCAAACCGGTTTTGAAACGACTCAAAACGGACTCAAACAGGAACAGACTGGCTCAAACAGGAACAGAACGGCTCGAACCGGCTCAAACCAGACCAGACTGGCTCAAACCGGCTCAAACCGGACCAGAACATCTGAAACCGGTTTTCACCGGCTCAAACCGGACTCAAACGGGTTTGGACAGGATCAAACCAGGCCAGACCGGCTCAAACCGGTTTTGACTGTCTCAAAACGGACTCAAATAGGCCCAGAGCGGTTCCAACCGGTTTTAAACAGGCTCAAACCTGACCAGACCGTCTCAAACCGGATCAAACCGGACAAGAAACCCTATAACCGGTTTTGACCCGCTCAAACCATACTCAAACGGGTTTTGACCAGATCAAACCAGGCCAGACCGGCTCAAATCTGTTTGACTGGCTCAAACTGGACACAAACCGGACCAGACCGGCTCAAACTGGTTTTGACTGGCTTAAACAGGACTGAAACCGGACTAGACCGGCTCAAAGCGTTTTTGAACGGCTCAAACCGGACTCAAACCGGACCAGACCTGCTCAAAGCGGCTCAAACCGGACCAGAACATCTCAAACTCGTTTCTCCAGCTCAAACCGGACTCATGCGGGTTTTGACCAGATCAAAGGAGGCCAGAATGGCTCAAACCGGTTTTGACTGGCTGAAACCGGACTCAAACTGGAACAGACCAGCTCAAACAGGAACAGACCAGCTCAAACCGGCTAAAACTAGACCAGACCAGCTCAGACCGGCTCAAACTGGACGAGAACATCTCAAACCGGTTTTCACCGGCTCAAACCGGACTCATACGGGTTTTGACCGGATCAAACCAGGCCAGACTGGCTCAAACCGGTTTTGACATGCTCAAACCGGACTCAAAAGGCCCAGACCGGTTCCAACCGGTTTTGACAGGCTCAAACCGGACCAGACAGGTTCAAACCGAACCAGACAGGCTGAAACCTGTTTTGACCGGCTCAAACCGGACTAAAACCGGACCGGATCGGCTCAAACCGGTTTTGAACGGCTCAAACCAGACCAGAACGGCTCAAACCGGATCAAACCCGACCAGACCGGCTCAAACCGATTTTGACTGCTCAAACCGTCTCAAACCAGTTTTGACCGGTTGAAATCGGACCAGACTGGCTCAAAACGGTTTTGACCTGCTAAAACTGGTCTCAAAACCGGACCAGATAGGCTCAAACCGGTTTTGACCAGCTCAAATCTAAACAAACTGGACCAGACCAGCTCCAACCTGATCAAACAGCAGCACACCGGCTGAAACCGGTTTTGACCAGCTCAAACCGGACGAGACTGGCTCAAACCGGTTTTGACCGGCTCAAACCCGACCAGAACAGCTCTAAACCGACCAGACCGGCTCAAACCAGCTAAAACCTGACCTGACCGTTTCAAACCAGTTTTGAACGGTTCAAACCGAACCAGACCGACTCAAACCGGTTTTGACGGGCTGAAACTGGACTCAAACCGGACCAGACCGGCTCAAACCTATTTTGACCGTATTAGACCGGCTCAAAGCGGTTTTGATCATCTCAAACCGAACCAGACCGGCTCAAACCGATTTTGACCGGCTCAAACCGGACTCAAACTGGACCAGACTGGCTCAAACCTGTTTTGACTGGCTCAAACCGGACTCAAAACGGACCAGACCGGCTCCAACCGGTTTTCACCGGCTCATACCGGAACGGACCAGACCGCCTCAAAACGGACTCAAACGTGTTTTGACCGGCTCCAACCAGATCAAACCGCACCAGACCGGCTCTTAGACTGGCTCAAACCGGTTTTAACCGTCTCATTACGGACCAGACCGGGGTCTACCAGGTTTTGAATGGCTCAAACCGGACTCAAACCGGACCAGACCAGCTAAAACTGGTTTGAACCGGTTCAAACGAGACCAGACTGCCTCAAGCCATATGAAACCGGAAGAGAACGGCTCAAACCAGTTTTGATCGGCTCAAACCAGAGTCAAATGGATTTTGACTGGATCAAACCAGGCCAGACTGGCTCAAACCTGTTTTGACCGGCTCAAACTAGACTCAAACGGGACCAGACCAGCTCAAACCTTTTTTGACTGGCTCAAACGGGACTCAAACTGGACCAGACCGGCTCAAACCGGTTTGAAGGCTCAAATCGGACTCAAACTGGAACAGACCGGCTCAAACTGGAACAGACCGGATCAAATTGGCTAAAACTAGACCAGACCAGCTCAGACCGGCTCAAACCGGACCAGAACATCTCCAACCGGTTTTCACCGGCTCAAACCGGACTCATACGTGTTTTGACCGGATCAAACAAGGCCAGACCGGCTCAAACCGGTTTTGACCCGCTCAAACCGGACTCAAAAAGGCCCAGACCGGTTCCAACCGGTTTTGATAGGCTCAAACCCGACCAGACAGGCTCAAACCGAACCTGACCGGCTCAAACCGGTTTTGAACGGCTCAAACCAGACCAGAACGGCTCAAACCAGATCAAACCCGACCAGACCCGCTCAAACCGGTTTTGACTTGCTCAAACCGTCTCAAACCAGTTTTGACCAGATGAAACCGGAGCAGACCGGCTCAAAACGGTTTTGACCTGCTCAAACGGGTCTCAAATCGGACCAGATAGTCTCAAACCGGTTTTGACTGGCTCAAATCTAATCAAACCGGACCAGACCAGGTCAAACCTGATCAAACAGCAGAAGACCGGCTCAAACCGGTTTTGACCAGCTCAAACCAGACGAGACTGGCTCAAACCGGTTTTGACCGGCTCAAACCCGACCAGACCAGCTCTACACCGACCAGACCGGCTCAAACCAGGTAAAACCTGACCTGACCGGTTCAAACCGGTTTTGAACGGTTCAAACCGAACCAGACAGACTCAAACCGGTTTTGATGGGCTGAAACCGGACTCAAACCGGACCAGACAGGCTCAAACCAGTTTTGACTGGCTCACACTGGAACGGACCAGACTGGCTCAAAACGGACTAAACATGTTTAGACCGGCTCCAACAGGAACAAACCGCAGCAGACCGGCTCTCAGACTGGCTCAAACCGGTTTTAACCGTCTCATTACAAACCAGACTGGTTCTACGAGGTTTTGAACGGCTCAAACCGGACTCAAACGGGACCAGACCCGCTAAAACCGGTTTGAAAAGACTCAAACCAGACCAGTCCGGCTCAAACGGGATCAAACCGGACGAAAATGGCTCAAACCAGTTTTGACGGGCTCAAACCAGAGTCAAACGGGTTTTGACCAGATCAAAGCAGGCCAATCCAGCTCAAACCGGTTTTGACCGGCTCAAACCGGACTCAAACCGGACCAGACCAGCTCAAACGTGCTTTCACTGGCTCAAAAAGGACTCAAACCGGAACAGACCTGCTCAAACCGGTTTTGACCGGCTGAAACCGGACTCAAACCGTACTAGACCGTCCCAAACCGGTTTTGAACGGCTCAAACCGGACTCCAACAGGAACAGACCGGCTCAAACAGGAACAGACAGGCTCAAACCGGCTCACACCAGACCAGAACGGCTGAAAACGGCTCAAACCGGACCAGAACATCTCAAACCGGTTTTCAGCGGCTCAAACCGGACTCATACGGGTTTTGACCAGATCAAACCAGGCCAGTCCGGCTCAAACCGGTTTTGACAGGCTGAAACTGGACTCAAACCAGACCAGACCGGCGCAAAACTATTTTGACCGTATCAGACCGGCTCAAACCGGTTTTGACCGGCTTAAACCGGACTCAAACGGGTTTTGACCAGATCAAACCAGGCCAGACCGGCTCAAACCGATTTTGACCGGCTCAAACCGGACTCAAACCGGACCAGACGGGCTCAAAACTGTTTTGACTGTCTCAAACCGGACTCAAACCGGACCCGACTGGCTCAAACTGGTTTAGACCGGCTCAAACCAGTTTTGACCGGCTCAAACTGGACTAAAACTGGACCAGACCAGCTCAAATCGATTTTGACTGACACAAACCAGACCAGAACGGATGAAACCGGATCAAACCCGACCAGACCGGCTCAAACCGGTTTTGACCGTCTCAAACTGTCTGAAACCAGTTTTGACCGGATGAAACCGGACCGGACCGGCTCAAAACGGTTTTGAACTGCTCAAACGGGACCCAAACCCGACCAGATAGGCTCAAACCGGTTTTGACTGGCTCAAACCGGACTCAAACCGGCCCAGACCAGTTCCAATCGTTTTTGACAGGCTCAAACCGGACCAGACCGGCTCAAACCGAACCAGACCGGCTGAAACCGGATTTGACCGGCTCATACCGGACTAAAACCTGACCGGACCGGCTCAAACCGGATCAAACCAGGCCAGAAGGGCTCAAATGGGTTTTGACCGGCGCAAACCGGAACGGACCAGACTGCCTCAAAACGGACTCAAACATGTTTTGACCTGCTCCAACCAGATCAAACCACCCCAGACCACCTCTTAGACGGGCTCAAACCGGTTTTAACCGTCTCATTACGGAACAGACCGTGTCTACCAGGTTTTGAACGGCTCAAACCGGACTCAAACCGGATCCGACAGGCTAAAACCGGTTTGAACCGGCTCAAACGAGACCAGACTGCCTCAAGCCATATCAAACCGGACCAGAACGGCTCAAACGAGTTTTGACCGGCTCAAACCAGAGTCAAATGGGTTTTGACCAGATCAAACAAGGCCAGACCGGCTCAAACCGATTTTGACCGGCTCAAACCGGACTCAAACCGGACCAGACCACCTCAAACCTTTTTTGACTGGCTCAAACCGGACTCAAACCGGACCAGACCGGCTCAAACCGGCTTTGAACAGCTCAAATCGGACTGAAACTGGAACAGACCGGCTCAAACAGGAACAGACCGGCTCAACCCGGCTCAAACCAGACCAGACCGGCTCACACCGCCTCAAACCGGACCAGAATATCTCAAACCGGTTTTCACCGGCTCAAACCGGACTCATATGGGTTTTCAGCGTATCAAACCAGGCCAGAGCGGCTGAAAACGGTTTTGAGCGCTCAAACCGGACTCAAACCGGCCGAGACCTATTCCAACCGGTTTTGACAGGCTCAAAACGGACCAGACAGGCTCAAACCAAACCAGACCGGCTGTACCCGGTTTTGTCCGGATCAAACCAGACTAAAACCTCACCGGACGGTCTCAAACCAGATCAAACCAGGCCAGACTGGCTCAAACCGGTTTTGCCCAGCTCACACTGGACTCAAACCGGAACAGACTGACTCAAACCTGTTTTGACTGGCTCAAAAAGGACTCAATCCTGAACAGACCGGCTCAAACCGGTTTTGACCGGCTGAAACCAGACTCTTACCCGACTAGACAGGCTCAAACCGGTTTTGAACTGCTCAAACCGGACTCATACAGGAACAGACCGGCTCAAACAGGAACAGACCGGCTCAAACCGGCTCACACCAGACCAGACAGGATCAAACCGGCTCAAACCGGACAAGAACATCTCAAACTGGTTTTCACCGGCTCAAATCGGACTCATACGGGTTTTGACCAGATCAAACCAGGCCAGACCGGCTCAAACCGGTTTTGACTGGCTGAAACCGGACTCAAACCGGCCCAGACTGTTTCCAATAGGTTTTGACTGGCTCAAACCGGACCAGACCGGCTCAAACCGGACCAAACCGGCTGAAAACGGTTTTGACCGGCTCAAACCGGACTAAAACCTGACCGGACCGGATCAAACCGGATCAAACCAGGCCAGACCGGCACAAACCGGTTTTGACCGGCTCAAACCGGACTCAAACCGGACCAGAACGGCTCAAACCTGTTTTGACTGCCTCAAACCAGACTCAAACTGGACCAGACCGGCTCAAACCCCTTTTGTCTGGCTGAAACCAGACTCAAAACGGAATAGACAGTCTCAAACCGGTTTTGAAAGGCTCAAAACGGACTCAAACAGGAACAGACCATCTCAAACAGGAACAGACCGGCTCAAAACGGCTCATACCAGACCAGTTGGGCTCAAAGCGGCTCAAACCGGACCAGAACATCTCAAACCGGTTTTCACAGGATCAAACCGGACTCATACGGGTTTTGACCAGATGAAAACAGGCCAGACCGGCTGAAACCGGTTGTGACCAGCTCAAACCCGACTCAAACCGGCCCAGACCTGTTTGAATCGGTTTTGACAGGCTCAAACCGGACCAGAGCAGCTCAAACCGAACCACACCGACTGAAACCGGTTTTGACCGGCTCAAACCGGACTAAAACAGGAACATACCGGCTCAAACCGGTTTTGACCGGCTCAAACAAGACCACACCGGCTCAAACCAGATCAAACCCGACCAGACCGGCTCAAACCGGTTTAGACCGGATCACACCGTCTCAAACAAGTTTTGATGGATGAAACCGGACCAAACCGGCTCAAAACGATTTTGACCTGCTCAAACGGGACTCAAACCCCACCAGATAGGCTCAAACCGCTTTTGACTGGCTCAAACTGGACTCAAACCGGCCCAGACCGGTTCCAATCGGTTTTGACAGGCTCAAACCGGACCAGACCATCTCAAACCGAAATAGACTGGCTGCAACCGGTTTTGACAGGCTCAAATCGGACTAAAACCTGACCAGATCGGCTCAAACCGGATCAAACCAGGCCAGACCGTCTCAAACAGGTTTTGACCAGCTCAAACCGGAAAGGACCAGACCGCCTCAAAACGGACTCAAACATTTTTTAACCGGCTCCAACCGGATCAAACCGCACCAGACCGGCTCTTATACTGGCTCAAACTGGTTTTAACCATCTCATTACAGACCAGACTGGGTCTACCAGGTTTTGAACGGCTCAAACCGGACTCAAACCGGACGAGACCGGCTAAAACTGGTTTGAACCGGCTCAAACGAGACCAGACTGCCTCAAGCCGTATCAAACCGGACCAGAACGGCTCAAAGCAGTTTGACCAGCTCAAACCAGAGTCAAACGGGTTTTGACCAGATCAAACCAGGCCAGACCGGCTCAAACCAGTTTTGACCGGCTCAATCCGGACTAAAACCTGACCGGACCAGCTAAAACCTTTTTTGACTGACTCAAACGATACTCAAACCGGACCAGACCGGCTCAAACCGGTTTTGAACGGCTCAAATCGGACTAAAACTGGAACACACCAGCTCAAACAGGAACAGACCAGCTCAAACCGGCTAAAATTAGACTAGACTGGCTCAAACCGGACGAGAACAAATCAAACCGGTTTTGACCGGCTCAAACCGGACTCAAACGGGATTTGACGAGATCAAATCAGGCCAGACCGGCTCCAACCGATTTTGACCGGCTCAAGCCGGTCTCAAACAGGCCCAGACCGGTTCCAACCGGTTTTGACAGGCTCAAACAGGACCAGACCGGCTAAAACCGAACCAGATCGGCTGAAACCTGTTTTGACCGGCTCAAACCGGACTAAAACCGGACCAGACTGGCTCAAACCGGTTTTGAACGGCTCAAGCCAGACCAGAACGGCTCAAACCGGATCAAACCCGACCAGACCGGCTCAAACCGGTTTTGACTGGCTCAAACCGTCTCAAACCAGTTTTAACCAGCTGAAACTGGACCATACCAGCTCAAAACGTTTTTGAACTGCTCAAACGGCTCTCTAATTCGACCAGATAAGCTCAAACCGGTTTGGACCGGCTCAAACCGGACTCAAACGTGTTTTGACCAGATCAAAGCAGGCCAGACCGGCTCAAACCAATTTTGACCAGTTCAAACCGGACTCAAACTGGAACAGACCGGCTAAAACCGGTTTGAACCGGCCCAAACCAGACCAGATCGGCTCAAACCATATCAGACCGGACCAGAACGGCTCAAAACAGTTTTGACTGGCTCAAACCAGTGTCAAAAGGGTTTTGACCAGATCAAACCAGGCCTGACCGGCTCAAACTGGTTTTGACCCGCTCAAACCGGACTCAAACCAGACCAGATTGGCTCAAGCCTGTTTTGACTGGGTCAAACCGGACTCAAACTGGACCAGACCGGCTCAAATCGGTTTTGACTGGATGAAACCGGACTCAAACCGGACTAGACTGGCTGAAACTGGTTTTGAACGGCTAAAACCGGACTCAAACAAGAACAGACCTGCTAAAACCGGCTCAAACCACACCAGACCGGCTCAAACTGGCTCAACCCGGACCAGAACATCTCAAACCGGTTTTCACTGGCTCAATCCTGACTCATACGTGTTTTGACCGGATCAAACCCGACCAGGACGACTCAAACTGGTTTGGACCGGCTCAAACCGGACTCAAACCGGGCCAGACAGGTTCCAACCGGTTTTGACAGGCTCAAACCGGACCAGATCTGCTCAAAACGAACCAGACCAGCTGTAACTGGTTTTAACCGGACCACACCGGACTAAAACTGTACCAGACCGACTCAAACCGGTTTTCACCGGCTCAAACCAGATCAGACCTGCTCAAAACAGCTAAAACCTGACCAGACTGGCTCAAACCGGTTTTGACGGGCTGAAAACGGACTCTAACCGGACCAAACCCGCTCAAACCTATTTTCACCGTATTAGACCGGCTCAAACCGGTTTTAACCGTCTCAAACCGAACCACACCAGCTCAAACTGGTTTTGATCGGCTTAAACCGGACTCAAACCGGAACGGAACAGACGGCTCAAACCGGAGTGAAACCGGTTTTTCCCGCCTCAAACCGGACTCAAATCCGAGCAGACCTGCTCAAACATGTTTTGACCGTATTAGACCGGCTCAAACCAATTTTGACCGGCTCAAACCAGATGAGACGGGCTCAAACCGGTTTTGACCAGCTCAAACTGAAGCAGACCTGCACAAACCGGAATCAAACCGGACTCAAACCGGACGAGACCGGCTCAAACCGGTTTTGACCGGCTCAAACCGGACTCAAACGGGTTTTGACCAGATCAAACCAGGCCAGACAGGCTCAAACCGATTTTGACCGGCTCAAACCCGACTCAAACCGGACCAGACCGGCTCAAACCTGTTTTGACTGGCTGAAACCGGACTCAAACTGCACCAGACTGGCTCAAACCGGTTTTGACCGGCTGAAACCGGAACGGACCAGACCGGCTCAAAACGGACTCAAACATGTTTTGACCGGCTCCAAACGGATCAAACCGCACAAGACCGGCTCTTAGACTGGCTCAAACCGGTTTTAACCATCTCATTACGGACCAGAACGGGTCTACCAGGTTTTGAATGGCTTAATCCGGACTCAAACCGGACCAGACCGGCTAAAGCTCGTTTGAACCGGCTCAAACCAGACCAGACCGGCTCAAATGGGATCAAACCGGACCAAAACGGCTCAAACCAGTTTTGAAGAGCTCAAACCAGAGTCAAACGTGTTTTGACCACATCAAACCAGGTCAGACCGGCTCAAACCTGTATTGGCCGGCTCAAAAAGGACTCAAACCTGATCAGACCGGCTCAAACCGGTTTTGAACGCCTCAAAACGGACTCAAACAGGAACAGACCGGCTCAAACAGGAACAGACCGGCTCCAACCGGATCACACCAGACCAGAACGTCTCAAACCGGCTCAAACCGGACCAGAACATCTCAAACCGGGTTTCACCGGCTCAAACCGGACTCATACGGGTTTTGACGGGATCAAACCAGGCCAGACCGGCTCAAACCGGTTTTGACTGGCTCAAACCGGACTCAAACCATCCCAGACCGGTTCCAATCGGTTTTGACAGGCTCAAACCGGACCAGACCGACTCAAATCGAACCAGATTGGCTGAAACCGGTTTTGACCGGCTCAAACTGGACTAAAACCTCACCGGACCGACTCAAACCAGATTAAACCAGGCCAGACCGGCTCAAACCGGTTTTGACTGGCTCAAACTGGACTCAAACCGGACCAGACAGGCAAAAACCTGTTTTGACTGGCTCAAACTGGACTCAAACAGGACCAGACAGGCAAAAACCTGTTTTGACTGGCTCAAACTGGACTCAAACAGGACCTTAGCAACTAAAACCGGTTTTGACCGGCTGAAACCAGACTCAAACCGGATTAGACAGGCTCAAACCAGTTCTGAACGGGTCAAACCGGACTCAAACAGGAACAAACTGGCTCAAACAGGAACAGACCGGCTCAAAACGGTTCAAACCAGACCAGACAGACTCAAACCGGCTCAAACCGTACCAGAACATGTCAAGCCGGTTTTCACCGGCTCAAACCCTACTCATACGGGTTTTGACCGGGTCAAACCAGGCCAGGCCAGCTGAAACCGGTTTTGACCGGCTCAAACCGGACTCAAACCGGCCCAGACCTCTTCCAACCGGTTTTGACAGGGTCAAACCGGACCAGACTGGCACAAACCGAACCGGACCGACTGAAACCGCTTTTGACCGGCTCAAACCGGACTAAAACCAGACCAGACCGGCTCAAACCGGTTTTGATCGGCTCAAACCGTCTCAAACCAGTTTTCATCGGATGAAACCAGACCAGACCGGCTCAAAAGGGTCTTGACCTGCTCAAACGGGACTCAAACCCTACCAGATAGGCTCAAACCGGTTTTGACTGGCTCAAACCGGACTCAAACCGGCCCAGACCGGTTCCAATCGGTTTTGACAGGCTCCAACCAGACCAGACGGGCTCAAGCCGAACCAGACTGGCTGAAACCGGTTTTGACTGGCTCATACCGGACTAAAACCCGACTGGACCGGCTCAAACCGGTTTTGAACGGCTCAAACCGGACTCAACAGGAACAGACTTGCTAAAACCGGCTCAAGCCACACCAGACCGCCTCAAACCGGCTCAAACCGGACCAGAACATCTCAAATCGGTTTTCACTGGCTCAATCCGGACTCATACGTGTTTTGACCTGATCAAACCAGGCCAGGACGGCTCAAACCGGTTTAGACCGGCTCAAACCGGACTCAATCCGGACCAGACCGGTTCCAACCGGTTTCGACAGGCTCAAACCAGACCAGATCTGCTCAAAACGAACCACACCAGCTGTAACCGGTTTTAACTGGACCAAACCGGACTAAAACCGGACCAGACAGGCCCAAACCGGTTTTCACCGGCTCAAACCAGACCAGACATGCTCAAACCAGCTAAAACCTGACCAGACCGGCTCAAACCGGACCAGACCGGCACAAACCGGACCCAAACCGGACTGAAACCGGAGCAGACCGGCCCAAACCGGTTTTGACCGGCTCAAACCGGACTTAAACGAGATTTGAACTGATCAAACCAGGCCAGACAGGCTCAAACCGATTTTGACCGGCTCAAACCCGACTCAAACTGGACCAGACCGGCTCAAACCTGTTTTGACTGGCTCAAAGCGGACTCAAACCGGACCAGACTGGCTCAAACCGGTTTTGAGCGGTTCAAACCGGAACGGACCAGACCGCCTCAAAACGGACTCAAACATGTTTTGACCGGCTCCAACCGGATCAAACCGCACCAGACCGGCTCTTAGAATGGCTCAAACCGGTTTTAACCATCTCATGACGGACCAGACCGTGTCTACCAGGTTTTGAACGGCTCAAACTGGACTCAAACGGGACCAGACCGGCTAAAACCCGTTTGAACCGGCTCAAACCAGACCAGACCGGCTCAAATGGGATCAAACAGGACCAAAACAGCTCAAACCAGTTTTGATGGGCTCAAACCAGAGTCAAACGGGTTTTTACCAGATCAAACCAGGCCAGAACGGCTCAAACCGGTTTTGACCAGCTCAAAAAGGACTCATACCAGAACAGACCGGCTCAAACCGGTTTTGACCGGCTGAAACTGGAGTCAAACCGGACTAGACCGGCTCAAACCGGTTTTGAACGGCTCAAACCGGACTCAAACAGGAACAGACCGGCTCAAACAGGAACAGACAGGCTCAAACGGGCTCACACCAGAACAGACCGGCTCAAACCGGCTCAAACCGGACCAGTACATCTCAAACCGGTTTTCACCAGCTCAAACCGGACTCATAAGGGTTTTGACCAGATCAAACCAGGCCAGACCGGCTCAAACCTGTTTTGACTGTCTCAAACCAGACTCAAACCGGCCCAGACTGGTTCCAATCAGTTTTGACAGGCTCAAACTGGACCAGACCGGCTCAAACCGAACCAGACCGGCTGAAACCGGTTTTGACTGGCTCAAACCGGACTAAAACCTGACCGGACCGGCTCAAACAGGATCAAATCAGGCCAGACTGGCTGAAACCAGTTTTGACCAGCTCAAATCGGACTCAAACCGGACCAGACCGGCTCAAATCTGTTTTGACTGGCTCAAACCGGACTCAAACTGGACCAGACCGGCTAAAACCGGTTTTGACCGGCTGAAACCAGACTCAAACCGGACTAGACGGGCTCAAACCGATTTTGAACGGGTCAAACCGGACTCAAACAGGAACAGACCGGCTGAAACTGGTTTTCAATGGCTCAAACCAGACTCAAACCAGACCAGACCGGCTCAAACCTGTTTTGACTTGCTCAAACCGGACTCAAACCGCATCAGACCGGCTCAAACCTGTTTTGACCGGCTGAAACTGGACTCAAACCAGACTAGACCGGCTCAAACCGGCTTTGAACGGCTCAAACCGGACTCAAACAGGAACAGACCGGCTAAAACCGGCTCAAGCCAGACCAAACCGGCTCAAACCGGCTCAAACCGGACCAGAACATCTGAAACTGGTTTTCACCACCTCAAATCGGACTCAGACCGGCTAAAACCGGCTCAATCCCGACCACACCGGCTCAAACCTGTTTTGACCGGCTCAAACCGACTAAAACCAGTTTTGACCGGATGAAACCGAACAAGACGGGCTCAAAACGGTTTTGACCTGCTCAAATCTAATCAAACCGGAACAGACCGGCTCAAACCAGATCAAACCGCAGCAGACCGGCTCAAACCTGTTTTGACCAGCTCAAATCGGACGAGACGGGCTCAAACAGGTTTTGACCGGCTCAAACCCGACCAGACCGACTCTCACCCGACCAGACTGGCTCTAACCAGCTAAAACCTGACCAGATCGGCTCAAACCGGTTTTGAATGGTTCAAACCAAACCGGACCGACTCAAACCGATTTTGAACGGCTGAAACCGGACTCAAACCGGACCAGATCAGCTCAAACCTATTTTGACCATATTGGACCGGCTCAAACCGGTTTTGACCGTCTCAAACCGAACCAGACCGACTCAAACCCCTTTTGACTGGCTTAAACCGGATTCAAACCGGAACGGAATGGACGGGATCAAACCGGACTGAAACCGGTTTTTACCGCCTCAAACCGGACTCAAATCCGAGCAGACCTGCTCAAACACGTTTTCACCGTATTAGATTGGCTCAAACCAGTTTTGACCGGCTCAAACCGGACGAGACGGGCTCAAACCGGGTTTGACCGGCTCAAACCAGACCGGACAGGCACAAACCGGACTCAATCCTGACTCAAACCAGACCAGACCGGCTGAAACCCGTTTTGACCGGCTCAAACCGGACTCAAACGGGTTTTGACCAGATCAAACCAGGCCAGACCGGCTCAAAACGGTTTTGACGTGCTCAAAAGGGTCTCAAACCCGACCAGATAGGCTCAAACCGGTTTTGACCGGCTCAAATCTAATCAAACCGGACCAGACCAGCTCAAACCTGATCAAACAGCAGCAGACCGGCTCAAACCGGTTTTGACCAGCTCAAACCGGACGAGACGGGCTCAAACCGGTTTTGACCGGCTCAAACCCGACCAGACCGGCTCTAACCCGACCAGACTGGCTCAAACCAGCTAAAAGCTGACCTGACAGGCTCAAACCAGTTTTGAACGGTTCAAACCGAACCAGGCAGACTCAAACCGGTTTTGACGGGCTGAAACCGGACTCAAACCAGAGCAGACCGGCTCAAACCTATTTTGACCATATGAGACCGACTCAAACCGGTTTTGACGGTCTCAAACCGAACCAGACCAGCTCAAACCGGTTTTGATCGGTTTAAACCAGACTCAAACCGGAACGGAACAGAAAGGCTCAAACCGGACTGAAACCGGTTTTTACCGCCTCAAAACGGACACAAATCCGAGCAGACTGGCTCAAACATGTTTTGACCGTAATAGACCAGCTCAAACCAGTTTTGACCGGCTCAAACCGGACGAGACGGACTCAAACCAGTTTTGACCATCTCAAACTGAACCAGACCGGCATAAACCAGAATCAAACTGGACTCAAACCGGACCACACCAGCTCAAACCGGTTTTCACCAGCTCACACCAAACGAGATGGGCTCAAAGCTGTTTTGACTTTCTCAAACCCGACCAGACCGTCTCTAACCAGACCAAACCGGCTCAAACGAGCTCAAACCTGACCAGACCGGTTCAAACAGGTTTTGAACGGTTCAAACTGATCCGGACCAACTCAAACCGGTTTTGACCAGCTCAAATTGGACTCAAACGGCTTTTGAACAGATCAAACCAGGCCAGACCGGCTCAAACCGATTTTGACCGACTCAAACCGGACTCAAACCGGACCAGACCGGCTCAAACCGGTTTTGAACGACTCAAATCGGACTCAAACAGGAACAGACCGGCTCAAACAGGAACAGACCGGCTCAAACCGGCTAAAACTAGACCAGAGCAGCTCAGACCGGCCCAAACCAGACCAGAACATCTCAAACCGGTTTCACCGGCTCAAACCGGACTCATACGGGTTTTGACCGGATCAAACCATGCCAGACCGGCTCGAACCGGTTTTGACCCTCCCAAACCGGACTCAAACCCGACCAGATAGGCTCAAGCCGGTTTTGACTGGCTCAAACCAGACTCAAACCGGCCCAGACCTGTTCCAACCGGTTTTGACCGGCTGAAACAAGACTCAAACCGTACTAGACAGGCTCAAACCGGGTTTTAACAGGTCAAACCGGAATCAAACAGTAACATACCGGCTCATACAGGAACAGACCAGCTCAATCCGGCTCAAACCAGACCAGACCGTCTCACACCGCCTCAACACGGACCAAAACATCTCAAACCGGTTTTCACCGGCTCAAACAGGTCTCATATGGGTTTTGACCTGATCAAACCGGGCCAGAGCGACTGAAACCGGTTTTGAGCGGCTCAAATCGGTCTCAAACCGAGCCAGACCTGTTCCAACCGGTTTTGACAGGCTCAAACCGGACCAGACTGGCTCAAACCATACCAGACCAACTGAAACCCGTTTTGATCGGCTCAAACCGCACTAAAACCGGACCAGACCGGCTCAAACCGGTTTTGACCGGCTCAAACCAGACGAGATTGGCTCAAACGGGATCAAACCCGAACAGACCGGCTCAAACCGGTTTTGACCAGCTCAAACCGTCTCAAACCAGTTTTGACCAGATGAAACCGGACCAGACCGGCTCAAAACGGTTTTGACCTGCTGAAATCTAATCAAACCAGACCAGAACAGCTCAAACCGGATCAAACAGCAGCAGACCGGCTCAAACCGGTTTTGACCAGCTCAAACCGGACAAGACGGGCTCAAACCGCTTTTGACCGACTCAAACCCGACCAGACCGGCTCTAACCCGACAAGACCGGCTCAAACCAGCTAAAACCTGACCAGACCGGCTCAAACCGGTTTTGAACGGTTCAAACCGAACCAGACCGACTCAAACCGGTTTTGACGGGCTGAAACTGGACTCAAACCGGACCAGACCGGCTCAAACCTATTTTGATCATATCAGACCGGCTCAAACCGGTTTTGACCGTCTCAAACCGAACCAGACCGGCTCAAACCGGTTTTGATCGGCTTAAACCGGACTCAAACGTGTTTGACCAGATCAAAGCAGTCCAGACCGGCTCAAACCGATTTTGACCGGCTCAAACCAGACTCAAACTGGACCAGACCGGCTCAAACCTGTTTTGACTGGCTCAAACCGGACTCAAACTGGACCAGACTGGCTCAAACTGGTTTTGACTGGCTCAAACCGGAACGGACCACACCGGTTCAAACCGGACTCAAACCAGACCATACCGGCTCATACCTGTTTTGACTGGCTCAAAAAGGACTCAAACCAGAACAGACCGGCTCAAAACGGTTTTGAGTGGCTGAAACCGGACTCAAACCGTACTAGACCGGCTCAAAGCGGTTTTGAATGTCTCAAACCGGACTCAAACAGGAGCAGACCAGCTGAAACAGGAACCGACCGGCTCAATCCAGCTCACACCAGACCAGACTGGCTCAAGCCAGCTCAAAGCGGACCAGAACATCTCAAACCGGTTTTCACTGGCGCAAACCAGACTCATTCGGGTTTTGACGAGATCAAACCAGGCCAGACCAGCTAAAACCGGTTTTGACAGGCTCAAAACGGACTCAAACCGGACCAGACCGGATCAAACCTGTTTTGACTGGCTCAAAAAGGACTCAAACCGGAACAGACTGGCTCAAACCGGATTTGAACGGCTCAAACCGGACTCAAACTGGAACAGACCGGCTCAAACAGGAACAGACAGGCTCAAACCGGCTCACACCAGACCAGACCGGCTCAAACCAGACGAGAACATCTCAAACCGGTTTTGACTGGCTCAAACCGGACTCAAACGGGTTTTGACCAGATCAAATCAGGCCAGACAGGCACAATCCGATTTTGACTGGCTCAAACTGGACTCAAACCGGACCAGAACAGCTCAAACCTATTTTGACCATCTCAAACCGGACTCAAACCAAACCAGACTGGCTCAAACCGGTTTTGACCGGCTCATACCGGAATGGACCAGACCGCCTCAAAACGGACTCAAACACGTTTTGACCGGCTCCAACCGGATCAAACCGCACCAGACCGGCTCTTAGACTGGCTCAAACCGGTTTTAACCGTCTCATTATGGACCAGACCGGGTCTACCACGTTTTGAATGGCTCAAACCGGACTCAAACAGGACCAGACCGGCTAAAACTGGTTTGAAACGGCTCAAACGAGACCAGACTGCCTCAAGCCTTATCAAATCGCACCAGAATGGCTAAAACCAGTTTTGACCGGCTCAAACCAGAGTCAAACGGGTTTTGACCAGATCGAACCAGGCCAGACCGGCTCAAACTGGTGTTGACCGTCTCAAACCGGACTCAAACCGGACCAGACCAGCTCAAACCTTTTTTGACTGGCTCAAACGGGAATCAAACCGGACCAGACCGGCTCAAACCGGTTTTGAACGGCTCAAATAGGACTCAAACTGGAACAGACCGGCTCAAACAGGAACAGACCGGCTCAAACCGGCTAAAACTAGACGAGACCAGCTCAAACCAGACTCAAATGGGTTATGACCAGATCAAATCAGGCCAGACTGGCTCAAACCGATTTTGACCGGCTCAAACCAGACTCAAACCAGACCAGACCAGCTCAAACCTGTTTTGACCATCTCAAACCGGACTCAAACCAAACCAGACCGGCTCAAACCGGTTTTGACCGGCTCATACCGGAACGGACCAGACCGCCTCAAAACGGATTCAAATATGTTTTGACCGGCTCCAACCAGATCAAACCGCATGAGACCGGCTCTTAGACTGGCTCAAACCGGTTTTAACTGTCTCATTATGGACCAGACCGGGTCTACCAGGTTATGAATGGCTCAAACCGGACTCAAACCGGACCAATCCGGCTAAAACTGGTTTGAACCGGCTCAAACGGTACCAGACTGCCTCAAGGCTTATCAAATCGCACCAGAATGGCTCAAACCAGTTTTGACTGGCTCAAACCAGTCAAACGTGTTGTGACCACATCAAACAAGGCAAAACCGGCTCACACCGGTTTTGACCGGCTCAAACCGGACTCAAACCTGACCAGACCACCTCAAACCTTTTTTGACTGGGTCAAACGGGACTCACACCAGACCAGACCGGCTCAAACTGGTTTTGAACGGCTCAAATCAGAGTCAAACTGGAACAGATAATCTCAAACAGGAACAGACCGCCTCAAACCGGCTAAAACTAGACCAGACTGGCTCAAACAGATTCAAACCGGACCAGAACAACTCAAACCGATTTTCACCGGCTCAAACCGGACTCATACGGGTTTTTACCGGATCAAACCAGGCCAGAAAGGCTCAAACCGGTTTTGACCCGTTCAAACCGGACTCAAACAGGACCAGACCGTTTCCAAACGCTTTTGACAGGCTCCAACTGGACCAGACCGGCTCAAACAGAACCAGACCGGCTGAAACCGGTTTTGACCGACTCAAACCGGACTAAAACTGGACCGGACCGGCTCAAACCGGTTTTGAATGGCTCCAACCAGACCAGAACGGCTCAAACCCAATCAAACACGACCAGACCGGGTCAAACCGGTTTTGACTGGCTCAAACCGTCTCAAACCAGTTTTGACCGGTTGGAACAGGACCAGACCAGCTCAAAACGTTTTTGACCTGCTCAAACGGGTCTCAAACCCGACCAGATAGGCTCAAACCAGTTTTGATGTGCTCAAACCAGAGTCAAACGGGTTTTGACCAGATCAAACCAGGCCAGACCGGCTCAAACCAGTTTTAACTGGCTGAAACCGGACTCAAGTCGGACTAGACCGGCTCAAACCGGTTTTGAACGTCTCTAACCGGACTCAAACCGGAACAGACCGGCTCAAACAGGAACAGACAGGCTCAAACCGGCTCACACCAGACCAGACCGGCTCAAACCGGCTCAAACCGGACCAGAACATCTCAAACCGGTTTTCACCGGCTCAAACCGGACTCATACGGGTTTTGACCAGATCAAACCAGGCCAGAGCGGCTCAAACCGGTTTTGACTGGCTCAAACCGGACTCAAACCGGCCCAGACCGGTTCCAATCGGTTTTGACAGGCTCCAACCAGACCAGACCGGCTCTAACCGAACCAGACCGGCTGAAACCGTTTTTGACCAGCTCAAACCATACTAAAACCTGACCGGACCGACTCAAACCGGATCAAACCAGGCCAGACCGGCTCAAACCGGTTTTGACCGGTTCAAACCGGACTCAAACCGGACCAGACCGGCTCCAACCTGATTTGACTGGCTCAAACTGGACTCAAACTGGACCAGAATGGCTAAAACCGGTTTTGACCGGCTGAAACCAGACTCAAACCGGACTAGACAGGCTGAAACCGGTTTTTTACGGCTCAAACCGGACTCAAACAGGAACAGACCGGCTCAAACAGGAACAGACTGGCTCAAAACGGCTCAAACCAGACCAGACCGGCTCAAACCGGCTCAAACCGGACCAGAACATATCAAACCGGTTTTCACGGGCTCAAACCGGACTCATACGGGTTTTGACCAGGACAAACCAGGCCAGGCCGGCTGAAACCGGTTTTGACTGGCTCAAACTGGAATCAAACCGGCCCAGACCTGTTCCAACCCGTTTTGACAGGCTCAAACCGGACCAGACTGGCTCAAAGCGAATCAGACCGACTGACACCGTTTTCGAATGGCTCAAACCGAACTAAAACCGGACCAGACCGGCTCAAACCGGTGTTGACCGGCTCAAACCAGATCAGACCGGCTCAAACCGGATCAATCCCGACCAGGCCAGCTCAAACCAGTTTTGACCGGCTCAAACCGTCTCAAACCAGTTTTGATCGGATGAAACCGGACCAGACCGACTCAAAAGGGTTTCGACCTGCTCAAACGAAACACAAACCCGACCAGATAGGCTCAAACCGGTTTTGACTGGCTCAAACCGGACTCAAACCGGCCCAGACTGGTTCCAATCGGTTTTGACAGGCTCAAACCGGACCAGACCGGCTCAAACTGAACTAGACCAGCTGAAACCGGTTTTGACTGGCTCAAACCTTACTAAAACCTGACCGGACCGGCTCAAACCAGATCAATCCAGGCCAGACCGGCTCAAACCGGTTTTGACCAGCTCAAACCGGAACGGACCAGACCGCCTCAAAACGGACTCAAACATGTTTTCACCGGCTTTAACCGAATCAAACCATTCCAGACCGGCTCTTAAACTGGCTCAAACCGGTTTTAATCGTCTCTTTACGGACCAGACCGTGTCTACCTGGTTTTGAACGGCTCAAACCGGACTCAAACCAGACCAGACCGGCTAAAACTGGTTTTAACCGGATCAAACCAGACCAGACTGCCTCAAGCCGTATCAAACCGGACCAGAACGGCTCAAACCAGTTTTGACCGGCTCAAACCAGAGTCAAACGGGTTTTGAAGAGATCAAACGAGGCCAGACCAGCTCAAACCGGTTTTGACCGGCTCAAAGAGGACTCAAACCGGACCAGACCGGCACAAACCTTTTTTGACTGGCTCAAACCGGACCCAAACCGGACCAGACCTGCTCAAACCGGTTTTGAACGGTCAAATCGGACTCAAACTGGAACAGACTGGCTCAAACAGGAACAGACCGGTTCAAACCCGCTAAAACTAGACCAGACCGACTCAAACCGGCTCAAACCGGACAAGAACATCTCAAACCGGTTTTGACCGGCTCAAACCAGACTCAAACGGGTTTTGACCAGATCAAACCAGGCCAGACCGGCTCAAACCTGTTTTGACTGGCTCAAACCGGACTCAAACCGGACAAGACCGGCTCAACCCGGTTTTGACCAGCTCAAACCGGAACGGACCAGACCGCCTCAAAACGGACTCAAACATGTTTTGACCAGCTCCAACAGGATCAAACCTCACCAGACCGGCTCTTACACTGGCTCAAACCGGTTTTAACTGTCTCATTAAGGACCAGACCGGGTCTACCAGGTTTTGAATGGCTCAAACCGGACTCAAACCGGACCAGACCGGCTGAAACTGGTTTGAACCGGTTCAAACAAGACCAGACTTCCTCAAGCCGTATCATACCGGACCAGAACGGCTCAAACCAGTTTTGACCGGCTCAAACCAGAGTCAAACGGGTTTTGACCAGATCAAACCAGGCCAGACCGGCTCAAACCGGTTTTCACCGGCTCAAACCAGACTCAAACCGGACCAGACCAGCTCAAACCTTTTTTGACTGGCTCAAACCAGACTCAATCTGGACCAGACCGGCTCAAACCAGTTGTGAACGGCTCAAATCGGGCTCAAACTGGAACAGACCGGCGGAAACAGAAACAGACCGGTTCAAACCGGCTAAAACTAGACCAGACCGGCTCAAACAGGCTCTAACCGGACCAGAACATCCAAAACCAGTTTCACCGGCTCAAACCAGACTCATACGGGTTTTGACCAGATCAAACCAGGCCAGACCGGTTCAAACCGGTTTTGCCCCGCTCAAACCGGGCTCAAACAGGCCCAGACCAGTTCCAACCGGGTTTAAAAGGCTCCAACCGGACCAGACCGGCTCAAACCGAACCAGACCGGCTGAAACCGGGTTTGATCGGCTCAAACAGGACTAAAACCGAACCGGACCGGCACAAACCGGTTTTGAACGGCTCAAACCGGACTCAAACAGGAACAGACCAGCTAAAACCGACTCAAGCCACACCAGACGGCTCAAACCGGCTCAAACCGGAGCAGAACATCTCAAACCGGTTTTCACTGGCTCAATCCGGACTCATACGTGTTTTGACTGGATCAAACCAGGCCAGGACCGCTCAAACCGGTTTGGACCGGCTCAAACCGGACTCAAACCGGCCCAGACCAGTTCCAACCGGTTTTGACAGGCTGAAACCGGACCAGATCTGCTCAAAACGAACCAGACCAGCTGTAACCGGTTTTAACCGGCCCAAACCATACTTAAACCGGACCAGACCGGCTCAAACCGGTTTTCACCGGCTCAAACCAGACCAGAGCTGCTCAAACCAGCTAAAACCTCACCAAACCAGCTCAAACCGGTTTTGATGGGCTGAAACCGGACTCAAAATGGACCAAACCGGCTCAAACCTGTTTTCACCGTATTAGACCGGCTGAAACCGGTTTTGACCGTCTCAAACCGAACCAGACTGGCCCAAACCGGTTTTGATCGGCATACACCGGACTCAAACCGGAACGGAACAGACCGGCTCAAACCGGACTGAAACCGGTTTTTACCGACTCAAACCGGACTCAAATCCGAGCAGACCGGCTCAAACATGTTTTGACCAGATGATACGGTCTCAAACCAGTTTTGACCAGATGAAACCGGACCAGACCGGCTCAAAACGTTTTTGACCTGCTCAAAAGGGTCTCAAACCCCACCAGATAGGCTCAAACCGGTTTTGACCAGCTCAAATCTAATCAAACCGGACCAGACCAGCTCAGACCTGATCAAACAGCAGCAGACCGGCTCAATCTGGTTTTGAACAGCTCAAACCGGATGAGACAGGCTCAAACCGGTTTTGACTGGCTCAAACCCGACCAGACCGGCTCTGACCCGACCAGACCAGCTCAAACCAGCTAAAAACTGACCTGACAGGCTCAAACCGGTTTTGAACGGTTCAAACTGAACCAGACCGACTCAAACCGGTTTTGACGGGCTGAAACCGGACTCCAACCGGAGCAGACCGGCTCAAACCTATTTTGACCATATGAGACCGACTCAAACCGGTTTTGACGGTCTCAAACCGAACCAGACCAGCTCAAACCGGTTTTGATCGGTTTAAACCAGACTCAAACCGAACAGAACAGACCGGCTCAAACCGGGCTGAAACCGGTTTTTGCCGCCTCAAAACGGACACAAATCCGAGCAGACCGGCTGAAACATGTTTTGACTGTAATAGACCAGCTCAAACCAATTTTGACCAGCTCAAACCGGACGAGACGGACTCAAACCAGTTATGACCGTCTCAAACTGAACCAGACCGGCACACACCGGACTCAAACCGGACTCAAACCGGACCAGACCGGCTCAAACCGGTTTTGACTGGCTCAAACTGGACTCAAACGGGTTTTGACCAGATCAAACCAGGCCAGACCGGCTCAAACCGATTTTGACCGGCTCAAACCCGACTCAAACCGAACCAG